>NC_050480.2:27641426-27941426 GCF_012460135.2 Molothrus ater
AACTGGGAGGTCGGAGGAAGAGACAATATCTAATAATAGGCTCTAGACTAGTATTGAGAGTAAAAAGCCAGTGGGACTCACAATCTTTTTCTTTTTTTTCTTAGTTTCAAAGAGATAAACAACTGCTTCTATTTTATGAGGATTTCTGATGGAACATTGTCCATAAACCTGCAGTATTTTCTGTGCTCCTATGAGAATAACCTAGCTCTAGGTCTTCATCTCACCAGTGTATCATTCTGGAAGATGAGAATGCTGCCTGGGCAGAGGCAGTAAGAGATCCCATTTCTTAACTGTGTTCTTGAAGTACAAGAATAGATGGTCCTCACTATCTAACTCTGAGCAAGATCTTACTTTTTCTGTGTTTCACTTTCTAAAATACCTTAATAGGAGGGAAAGCATAAACCCCATATTTACTCCGAGATAACAGAAATCCCACAGTCATCATCTTTAGTACAGTTCTGTTTTCCCAGGAGTGGAAATAATACTGTAACACTTACAAGAGGCAGCATAAAGTCCAGGAAATTGCAGAATGTATTCCAATATTTTCAGATTCAGCAAAGGCTTCTTTTCCTTTCCTTTGATGAGCTGTAAGAGGACGCCATCCGGAGTCAGCAGCTCTCCCACCCATGGGGCAGAAGCCTTTCTCTGTGAGAAGCACCACCCAGTTATTATCATCACAGCTTGACAAGATGCATCCAAGCAACTGTTTAAACTTCCCCTCATGTGAAGATCTAGGAAGACAGTGGTCAAGGAAGTACTTGGTAATTCTCCATTTTGACAGGAAGAAATAAGAGGAAAAATATGCTTTTCTGGATCTGAAGTCTCTTAGTTTTGGTGGCTTTCTACATGGAAGGTTTTTATTTTTTCTTTATTAACAAACAAAAAGGACAGAATCATAGGTAACTATTAAAAAATTCCCGGGGGAGGCAAAGCACTGCTTATAATAGAGTTATTGCTGCAGCCTTAATTAGGGCATGGTGCCAAATACCTCTGTGATGAAAAACAAATCGATGTAATGATGCTTTCCCATTACCTTTTTTTTGGAGTAATTAAATGTCACAAAATATTTTCCATACTTCCTACTGGGGACCAGGGCATATGGAACTGATTTACAGCAGAAGTCAAAAGGATTTTCTTTAAAACCAGTGCAGGCAAACAGACTGCTGGAACTGAAAGTTAAAATATATCTTAATTTTCACCACAGCAAAGGTGAAGCACTTATTGACTGTAAAATTTGAAATACAGTGTAGAATCTGACTAGATTAACTTAGTATATCTACTTCCCTTTTTCACCCAAACATACATTGTTTCACTTAAGCTGAAACTGCTCTGGAAATTCAAACCCTGTCATTAAGTCTTGTGCTCTAAGATCCTGCATGTTTAAAGAGATTTATGTCCACACACACTGACAGCTGAAGAATCCACCTCTGTTAAATTCAGTAGGCTTTTCACTGGCTTTCTTTCAGCAGGTCACATCCTGAGCATCTTACTCACTTTTTCCTCTGTTTCCACTCAGGCATGCTTTCAGAGGGGTTTATCCAACACAAGGGCTGATTAAATACTGAGCAAACAGTTCAGAATTTGTCTGCTTTTATAAATAATGATTCACAGGTTTGATTTAGCTACAGATGAGCCTGAGCCACAAAAAAAAAAATTGCATCTGGATCCTAACTGTGTCAGCTCCCATGGCAGAGATTTTTTTTTCCCAGCCAAAGCTTGGCCTGAAAGTTCATGCAGAAAGACAAACTGTGAATCAGAGGCCTGCACCAGTGCCCCGGGTGAAGTGCGTACCAAGATAGCCTGCAGCCACATGCCAGCTTGCCATTGACCTTTTATCTGCATAAATAGTCCTGACCTTTGGGCTGCTCAAATTAGTGCAAGCTGCTCAAGCAGGCAATATCACAGCCCTCCGCTGCTCAGGCTGCATCTCTCTGCCTCTTGCCTCTCGCACCATCTCCTTCGCTGGGCAGGGAAGGCAGGTGGGGACATGGGACAGCTTTCTTACCTCTGGGGACATCCTCTGCCTCAAAGGAAATCCACCACTGGCTGGCTGGGACCGTCCCAAAGCCTCATCACATCAACTCCATGACACAGAGAAGATCACGTTAAGGAGCTGACAATCCGCCTTTGGATTGATACTTTTCTATATGGCGCAATAAACCTGCTTCTTGCTGTGCCTCTCATTATCTTCCATTACATAAAAGAAGTCCTAAGAGTTTTAAAATCAAAACAGATGAGTTGTTAACAAAATAGTTATTCTTTTGCTCAGCCTCAAAGTGAGTTGTTTGTCTTAAAAAGAAAAGGTAGATGACTAAATCACTGTAATCTACTTTTTATTCACTGGACTGTGTGCTGTATAGGGTTTAATGCCCATTATTTTCTCCGTAGACCAGAGCTAGCATGGTCTCTCATGTAAATAAACATTTAGTCCTATTTCAAAATGCATCACTTGTGTCCCTGAAACCACAGCAGTTTTAGTTATTTTTGGAAACAGGTATTTGCACAGTTTTACAAGCACATTTTTTCCAATTGTTTAGAAGAGGTCCTTCAGTTGTTTAATGACAATATTGACTAGGCCTGAGGGGAAGAAAACACGAGTGGGGTATTTTTAAGGATATAAAGCAGGAAAAAAAATAAACATTTTCAAGGTTCTCCAAGATGCCGACTGCACAGACAGTGCATTTCAAAGGGATGTTACTATCCCTGAAATTCTTTCCAAAGCTCTTTTTATCTGATTTTCTTTACCCAGAGCTTTTTTCTTTTTGTTTGTTTCAGTCATGGCCTACCAGATCCCAAGTGTATTTTTCCACATCATGTACATTATCTGCATGATGCTTTAAAAATTCAATTGACTCTTACTATACATCCTGGAGACATATTTAATTGTACCAAGGAAAACTGTCAGGCAGGTAGTGAGACAGCTAATAAATAGTCACTGATCCCCATGTTTTTAAAACTAGATTTGAGGGAGCCATCCTGCAAGTGAGAGTGGGAGCTGCCTGCTGAGGCACGTGCCTGCTGCCTTTGGCAGATGTGTTGGAAGGGAACTCATTGTTCTGCTGCATCACGTCCTTCAGCTCTGCAGTAAAGTCTAACCCACAGCTGTCTGGGGGAGCTGAATTTCACCCCACATTTCAGGAATATCTGCTTGCTGCAAGGGCTGCACCATCACTCATATGGTCAGCCACCTAAAAATCAAGTGTCTCTTTCCCAGAAGGATGGAAAAATGCCACAAGTTCTGAGAATGAGTTGCGAGGGTGCAAAACCTGCAGGTGCATCTTTGTGCTGTGGAATTGGAGGGGTGCAAGAGAGGGTAAGGGCTTCTTGCTCCTATTTCCGTGAGCAGCTCCACAGAAACAAGACCTTGTGACTCTCATTTGCAGCAAATTACAAATTACAGCATCTTCCTCTTTAGTCACACCTGAGAAAGGGCATTTATGTTTCACCAGAGAAGCAGATGAAGGGAGGGCTGGGGGGTCTGATCTGCATCCCTCTTCTCCAGAGCCATGGAGCCCCTTCTGCACAAGCCGTGCTACAGCTACAGAGAGGAAAAAATGTGGGCTACCCTTGCTGAAACATTGGCAGCACATCACTGTTTACAACTGGAATTTTTGCTGCGGGCTTTTACCAATGACAACTTAGGACAGGAATAGGAAACTTCACATGATGATGAGGTCAACTTTTTTTTGCTTGTCCAGTGCCCCTAGACGAACACAAAGCTGCTGAAGTTAAGATTTATGATTGCTTGCAAAAAATTGAGCTTGAGCCACGATTTTTAGCTTTTGTGTTATCTTTTATAGCACTTCCAGCAGCATACTCATTTGAAACTTTTAAAAGCAATTTGAGTTGCTTTCATTTGATCCTCATTTCTGCTCCCCCACTCAATTATCTGTGCCTGTCCAGGAGCAATCTTAAGTTGACCCATTCTCAAGTAAAAGAGAGGGCACTGTGTGTGTTTGCAAAGCATGTTTAACTTGTGTCTTTCATCTGTGATTAATATTAGATCTATTGAACTACATAAATAAGTAATTCACCTACAGACCTGACAAACCAACAGTAATTTCTTCCCCTCAGAGTTTACAGCTTGCAGGTATCTTTTTTAATGGTTTCGTTTCCTTTTGTGTACCTGGAGATAAAGCCAGTGAGCTAGACAATCATGTGCAGAAGAGGGAAGGCTTCTTGGCTGTTGTTCTCTGCCCCCATCCCACTGTACTCAACATACATAAACATGCATAAAAAACATAGAGTGAGAATAAAATAACCACTTTGCATGTCACTCCTGCTGTCGTGGTTTGTGCATGAGAAGTAGACTCCAGCTTGGCCTTCTGGTTTGGATAACGGCCCTGTAAAATAATTTCTACCAAGAGACTAGAGGTCTGGTTTTGTTCTCATGCAAAGGAAATTAGTGGAATTATATAAGCAAAAAATCAGGGGCAAATGAGAGGAAACTTTTATTTGCTCTTTTGTGTTTTTGTGGAGTTGGGCTTCCTACACAGAAGGCAATGCTCTCAGAAAAGATGGAAAGTGTGTCAACAGGCACCTGGCCTTGGGAGGACCACAGCACTTCAGCCTTGCAAGCTGTGTGAGGCACACACACAGCTGGCTGTCAGAGGGTGCCTTGAAACAAAATAAACTCCCCAGACCAGGAGGCCCCTTGGAGCTAAGTAAGAGAAAACACTAAGTGCAGGGAGTCTAGATGAAATCCCATCCCCTCTCCACGTTGTCCAGGGGCCTATATCAAAGCTGTAGGAAAGGATGTCCTTCTAGCCAGGAATCCTTTCCTATAAATAATTGTGTAGGACCTCTCTTTGGAAGCAACGATGGGAGGCTTTTCCTCAGAATCCACCCCAGCACCACTTCAGGCTGTGTGCTGTGCTGGTACTGGGCTAAAGCTCTTTATCTGTGGGAATTCTCCTCCCTCCACCATTAGCTGCATATGTAAAACCCTGCATAAGCCATTGTAGTCTCTGGGATCTGGGGGTGGAGAGTGGAATGGAAGAAATCTTGTAGCAGAATATATTTAGCTTCCATCTCTTCCAGGATGCTCCTTCACACCTCCTAGTTAAGTGCATCCAGCCCTGTACTGAGCCATGAAATGCAGAAGAACCAGCAGAGCTTTCTCCCTCATTGAAGGGGCTCAGATTTATACTTTAATAAAGCAGCCTCAGTATATAAAACATAAAAGGGACCCCCCAGTTATTAGAAAAAAAGACATTTTATACACAGTTCATGGTAGAGAACCTAGGTTGGTTCCTAATGCTATTCAGCCATACTGAAAAAAAAACTTTCATGTCTGTTCAGAACTTAAAAGGGAGATGAAGACTATTGGCTAAAAGGGCAGAAATCACATTAACCAAGCTGCCTTTTGCCTGCAATGTTTGGTCTTTGGTGTTTGTCACTTACCAATGCTGCAGAACTTATTACTTGTCCATAAGGAGTGCTGCTGAAGGCAGGGAGTAACCAGGTCATGGTTATCTGCTGTGACCAAAACCCCGAGAGTTTGAAATGGACGTTATTCATCGCAGCCACTGTGACTGAGGCCATTTCATATGGAAACAATTAAGAGGCAAAAAGCATATCATAACAAAGGAATGAGAAGAAAGATCAGGAAATACAAGCAGATTGGATCATTCTCTAAAAATGGATACAGTATTTACTGTTCGCAAATATAATAAATCTAAGACTTGAATTATCACAAGACAGCAGACAGGACTCTGAATTGCAGATTTTTTAATGCAGTCTAAGAGGAAACAGTTGAGATTAATGGTGAATGTAGAATTTAGGTCTAGAATAGAATAAAATGTAACTTATTTCATATGTGTGCAGAATGGAATCTGAAAATAAGTCACGATGGGAAATTATGTAGAAATGAAAAGCAAAGAGGAAATAAAAGAATATGGTCCATGAGCATTTCCTTAAAAGAAAGGGGAAAATCTAAATGGACATTGAAGAACATCGACAGCAATTTGCACATTTTCTTGAGACCAATATAAATGCGGCCAGAAATGAAAATGGCTAAAGAAAAGAATCTCTTTCTAAGAGGTATTTACTCTTACAGGCAGTAAAAACCCAGGGGGAGGGTTTTTCTTCCACTGCTAGTGAAGAACAAGTGAGGCAGTTACTGGAAAGGATATACCGTAATAAAGAATTCTGAAACAGCATTTAATATTTCTGTCTGGCTGAGTAATTAAATGAACAAATTTTCAGCACTAAGTGATATGACATAGACTGTCAGTCATGCACAGCTGGGAGCCAGGATGTCCATGTCTCTCAATTCCTAAGATAGTCATCTGAACTTGCAGGAAACTTTGGAAATCACTATCAGTAGCTACCAAGACTTGGTCTCCAAGTGCTGTACTGCCATGCCCTGCTGCTGTATGCACACTCACACACCAGTTTTCAATATATCACAACCTTGGGTGAATTTAACATAAACTTACATTGTCAGGTGATAGGAAACTGCCATGCGACTCCTCTGTCTTGACCATTGCCTAGGAGACTAATTTCTATTGCTGCTGAAATCAATTTGAGTTTTATGACTGGCCTCACTGGAGCCAGGATTTGGCTTAGTGTCTGGATGTAAGCAGCTAATCGTTTTTCTGACAACAGCTTGGAGCTGGTGTAAGTCGAAGCAGAAATATTTAATGCCTTGAGATTGGCAGATCATCCCATTCATGCTCTTGGCTTACCTGCCAAAAGGGCTATCAGGTATTGATGCCTTCATTCCTGTTCAAACACCCTGCTTTCCCCTTTAAATAACAGGAATGCATAAGTGGAAGTCATCTCACTTCTTCAGAAAGCTGAGAACTGTGCAAACACCCACTAAAACTGGCCAAGATACACTGAGCAAAGGGTTGGTCAAGGGAGCACCTGAACCTCCCAATGGGACACCACAAATCTGGCCTAGTGCCTCCACTGTCATCCTCCATCATCCTGCCCTTCCTCTGCTGCCCTCACACCCCCACAACTCCTCACAACATGTGACATTCTGCATCTCACTTGTCTGAAGCTACCAGAGCTTGAGAAGGCTGTGCTGCTGGGCTGGGTGGTGTTGGCCCTCAGTGCTCTCCCTCCAGCTCCTTCTCCCTTGCTGGAGCATCCTTGGAGGCAGTGAGCACACCTCCTGCACTTCTTGCTGCTCCTCCCCAAGCCACCAACTTTGATCACTCAGGCAACCATTAATGCTGCCAGCTGCAAATCCATGTGATTTCCAGTCCTTTCCCAACTTTGGCAAATGCTTTTGCCTCAGCAGTAGTGAAGTGGAGCATGGCAGGAGGCAGGCAGTTGGGGGAAGGGATAGTCCCATGCAGGATGTGAGTTTCATCCATCTACTGGCTGGACACAGAAAGCAGAGGTTGCAGAACAAGTAATCCTGGGTGCCTTTAGCATTTTAGAAAGAGCTACATATATGACACAGTTTCCCCAGAACTTTCCTTTAAATAGTAAAATTTCTGCCCATTTGTATTCACAGGTCTTACGATCCTATTTTTAAATGGAATGTAGGTGTTCCCGAACGGCGGGTGTGAGACTGACAGCACTAGACCAGAGCTCTCCATTTGCAGAATAACTGCTGCATTGACTACTATGCTGCAACTCCTGTCATGGAAATACCAAGGACTGAGAGGGTCTTCCCATCCCTGGGCTTATTTTGCCTTTGCCCTTGCAGCTGAATCTTCCTCAAAGGGAACCAGCAACTAAGATGGGCTGTGGATGTGTGTGTGTGTTCACATGCATGTTCAAACACTTGCTAGAACAGACACAAGATTATCAATCCTTCAGACAGTAATTATTTTTAAGCCTCAGCAATTAATTTTAATTTTGTACTCCATTGCCATGGAAGTAGCTTTTCACATGACGCTTTGAGTTCTCTCAGACATCCTTAAAAAACATGTTTAGGTCTCCTTCTTCTTTATTTGCTAACTTTTTGTTCTTAAGTATAAACAGCTCAGGCTCAGGTACTTGTACCCAACTTTGGAAATACCAAAGGTTCTTACCAGTTTTCAGAGAACACCCTCAAGTACACTGTTGTGCATAGCAGGGGTAGCTTATGCCTCTAGCCATCATTTAACAGGTGACTCTGCAATTGACAACAATCATGTTGGGCTTCTGATCCTTTCTCCCACTCCAGCTCAGTCAGAAACACCTTCTGAAAAAAAGTCCACGGCAGAATCCCTCTGACTATTTAAAAAGCTGCCTTGTATTCTTTACCTGTCCCCTGAGCCATCTATTCTGCACATTACAAGGTCAGGAGTAGAACCAATACCAATACCTTCCCTTTCTTGAGGCAGGCCAGGTATATTACTGAATTAAGGGAGTTCCTGTATTTTCCTCCAAGACTATAGGCATACAATTTCCAGCGATTTCTCCGAACCCTCCAGTCCTCATATGTTAATGTGCTTTGGCTTTTGGTTCAAGTCATTAGGAAGGAATCTCCTTGAGCTTAAATTTTATTTCTTTGCTTCCTTTCAATAAGTGAAGGTCAAGTTATAATTTTCTCTTACTGTCTCTAGGCTTGTCTAGAGAAGAGCAAAATTCTTTTCATTTTTGTCATTTCCTGCCCCCTCCCCCAGCTCACTGGAATGGTTTTGTGAATGTCCTATACTTGTATGCTCAGCCCTCTGATAACTGTTTAAAGAGCAGCTTTTTCCTTGCAAAACTAGAAGTGGATCAAAGCATCGTGCCAATTCTGGATGCTAGAGAAAGCATAGGCAGAAGCTGCCTCTCTGCCACACCAGTGGTGTGGTCAGGCAAGGAAAATGGGAAGAGACCAGTGCCTTGGCCCTGTCTTCCCATGCTCCAGCTGGGAAATCTGATTTCTGAGCTTTGTTTGCTTTCACAGTATTAGAAATATCTGTTATACAGACAGAAATTCTGTTGTAAAATGAATATAAATGCTGTTATGCAAAAAGATCAGGACCAAGACTCTTAAGTAGCTGAGAGCCCAGAGAGATTTGGGATGATCCAAGTCCTGCCCCTGCAGAGAAATGTGATTCAAAACAGCAACATAGCCTCTTGCTGCGAGGTCATCTGAGGCTTCTTGTGCGCTCTCCCCATTTTATGGTGGGATCTTTTGTGACGAGGTTCAGCCCTGCCTTGCTTCTGTTCATTTTTTTAAAGTCCTTTTGCAGTAGTCAGTTCTCTGAAGTGCTGTTCTCTTTCCTTTGAATTGACTGAGAATCTGGGTTAAAGTGACTGACTGATGTGACAACAAAGGAGCGAATGTCATCAGGTCCAAAGGGTTTGATACGCTGTTGGTTATAAAATGTACTCGGACAGCCCAAGTTCTGTGCCAGATTAACATTTGATGTCATGGGACTTGACTGGCTGTAACTGAAAGAGCTGGGGCCATTGTTGGGAAAATGGCCATCTCCCTTTCAGGGGAAAGTTAGGACTCATAGGAGCTGACAGCCTGACAGTCTGATCTTCCATTCACCCATAAGCACCAGTCAGAGTGAGCAGTGACAATGCAAGTTTCTTCATATTTAATTCACTGATAGGTCAAATTCTCTTTGTAACCCCCAAGTATTGTGCATACTTTCTATTATCAGCCAGAACTTTCCTTCTTCCAACCGTATAGGGAGTATCAGTGCATGGTTCCCATTGACAGCAGCTACTCCCTCTCTCTCCCTCCTCCCTCCCAGCCATGCCCACCTCTCCAGTGCCTGTGGCAGCAGCAGTAGCCTGCTTTCTCTGGGTGAGGCACCACCACCACCACCTGTACCCTCCTGCCTCGGGCTCCTCTGCTCATTCTGTGGTGGCAGGCACTGCTTGGTCACGGTCCCAGTGACAGTGACCCACACAGCAGCTGAAGGGAAGCTGGGAGGGTTCATGCCCCAGTGGTGTAAGGGCCCCAAAGCAGGTTCTGTGGAGAGGATCCCAAGGCACTATCCACTCTCAGCACGTGCCTTTCGACACCAGGAGGACTCTGGCTTGATGCCTTGCAGCACTGTGCTGGGCAGCACATGGTGGAGAGCAGGGAGGGTCGCACAGGAGGACAGAATTTTCTGCAAGTAACAGCCATGCATTTGCTACCATTATTTGTTAAGAGTCATAAAAACAGCACCTAGGATGCAGGTGTGTAACTCTGCCCTGTCTCTGTATGTGTGAGGCCCCCCTGCATAGCTCATGCAGCTGCATAGTAGTACAATATACTCAGAAATACACTATATAGTAGGCCAATATACTCAGAAATCCTAAACTCTCTCACATAAGGAGAAAACTATTTTGGGCTGCATCATCAAGGAGCTTTCCCAAAATGGCCCTGTTTTGTCTGTCTGCTGATCCTTAACTTATCCAAAATCTCTCTCAGCTAATGAAGACCACGTGCCAGTCACACTTCATTTTAAAAGGGTGGAGGGGGAAAGGAAGTTGGTGTTGTGGCATAAAGATATTTAAAAAAATAAATCAAATAAAACCTGGCATTGTAAATAGAAATCAATGGACTGCAAAATTGTATTTGCTCTAGCTGGAGAGAATACTTGCCGAGTTCCAAGCTGTTTGTCCCTTTCTGAGGAGAGATGGGGTCTGCTCCACTTGTACCGTAAATGCAAGGCTGTTATTAAGTGAGACTTGAACCTTTCTACCTTCGAAACAGTTTATGCATACAAGAAAAAATTAATCTCACAACATCCCATGAAACACAGATCTTAGCCCTTATTTAAAGGGGGAATGAAGGGGGAGTGGGTATTTTTGTCTGAAGCCATGAATCTCTGTTAGAAGTGAATTGCTTGGCTTCTGGTATTATACTGAGAAATTCTGACTATGCCCCTCTTAAAATTCTTTCAGTATCTACAAACTGCAGGCAACATAGTATCTGAACAGTAATAATTCATGATAAAGCACTGTAGTGGCTAGCAGGTGCACCACGGCCCTGTAACTCCATGTGACCTTGTCTAGCTGTAACTTTCAGCTCAGGAAACCTGAAGGTGTCACAGGGACAGATTTGTTTGTCATCTGCACTACACTCAACTGCTGCTTTTTCTGAAAATCTGATTCTTGATCTTTTATAAATCCTAAGAAAGCTATATATGACCTAAAACTCTGCTCAACTAAAATATTTATATGTTACCTCACAGAACACACAAAAATGTTCCTATTATGAACAGCCCGTTATCACCAATTTATCTATGACATCTGCTTTTTGTCTTTTCCTCTATTCTGTTAATAATGACAATTATTTATATTAGACACAGAAACAAATAGCATTTCTTACGCTTTTTCCTTGACTCTAAGTGCGTGTAATTACCATATAAAACCTACATTGTTCTAAGGAATTTTATCAGACTGACTTGCATTGGTTAAAATCCCTCCAAAACTGTTTCCCCAGACTTTATACGTACAGTCCTGAGAACGGAATTTCATTCCAGAGATTCTGGTGTTTGAAATTCATCACCCTGAGGATGGGAAGCCAATCAAATGAACCCTGCAAGACTGAAGGAAGTTGTTTTCAGACTTGAGAGGGTACAACTGGGTAGAAATTTTGGCAACCAAACTAAGACTTGACAACAAGGTAAAATGAAAGCTAAAAAGAGAAGACAGCTATTAATGATCACATCTTTTTCTTTGAAGTCTGAGGAGGTGATGCTGGAGATTAGAACAAGGCAGTAGAAGATTATTAGGACAAAGAACCTGGAATTTGCGACCTTTAGCACCATGGCTGGTGCTCTGCAGGAGTCTCTTCATGCCACCAACTAGGACTGTCCTACCAAAGAACTGGGTCTTCTAAAACCGTTCTCAAAAAATTTTAACTGTATGGAGTATGCTATGCAAAGTACTTATCAAAAAATAGATACCAGCTCTGTCCTTGATATTAAATAGGATCATTTGGATTACTGCAATCAAATAGTAAAAAAAAAGCATTCATTATGAATGTGAATTTACATCCCTTCAGTTGTAGAAATGATCAGAAGAATATCTCATTTAAAATTAGCATTCTTTAAGTAAGACTTAAAAATTCAATTGATTGGAGAATAATAGCCTATCCAACTCCTCGCTGCCTTCAACTCTCTTTAAAATAAGAACTTTTTTCTTAAGAAATATATAAACCATTATTATTTTCAGCCCATATCAGTTATGCAGCCCTGATCATTTTGGGGTGAGAGTTATTTTGGGTTGGTTCCATTGGGATAAGAATGCTGATGGAGTTGGTAATTCCTTATATCAACGCTCTTGATTAACACCGAATGCACAAAGTTCTTTGTCCTTGAACTTTTAAAACCAAGGCCAAAGCAGAAAGAAGGGGTTTTGTTTGCAATTCTGTGCACCTTTCTTGAAAGCATCGTGTCCAAAATCCCTCCCTCAGATTTTGTTTGGGGTCACACTGCTGAGGCCTCCCCCAGCAACACCTGAGCCTGCTGGGCGCTCTTCTGTTCCTGCCTCTCTTGTAGCCTCCAAGGAAATTGCTGCCTTCAAGCTGATCTCTGCCTGAATCGGTAGGTTAGTCCCTAGCAAAACCACCCTGCTGCTGGGGTCACATTCCTGAAGAGCCTGCCAGGGAGCCTGCCCAGCTCCAGCTTTTTCAGTGATCTGTTAAGACAAAGAATGGTTAACACCCTAAACTCAATCATCACTGTTGTAAATGCCGCCCCATCACTACTGCCACTTCCCAGGACTGTAGCCAGAGAGCTCCAGTATCACCCAGCCCAGAACCAGGGCTTCTCCACATTTTGTATTGTACCCCTTTGGCATTTCCAGACACAGCTTCTCAGAACAAGAAGTATTAGGCCTTGGTAACTATTTAGGGCTTGGCTTGGCTGCTCCTTCTATGGTTATAACTTTGAAATAATGTTATTTATGATGGCGTTTTGTCTGACTGCCACTTCTTGCTATTCTCAGCTAGATATTGCCCTGGAAATTCTGTTTAATAGGAACCTACCCAAAGCTCCTGGGTGCCAGTGTGCCCAGATGCCATTGTTTGTGAAGTCCAGCACTCCTCCACAGTGCCACCCTTGCACCGTGCTGTGCAGGCTGGGGACAAAGCTTTCAACTGCCCTATGGACAAAAAATGGAATTCCTTTTCTTCTTCAGAGGCTACACAGAGGGAGATAGGAGTTATTATGGTAAAGGAGAAGGCTCTTTGCAGTGAATGGACAAGCTCCATCAGTCAGCATAAAATGTTCATAGAGTGGATGCTGAAGCCAAGGCAGATTATTTCTAGGGGATCATAGTCCTTTATTCAGTGGGGTGTTTACCCAGTTTCTTGTCTGCTGGCAAAGTAACTTCCTTATATTCAGAGGAAATGTGGTGAATGGCGGATCACAGGCCAGTCACTCGACTGATGCCAGCTGACATCCGTACATTCAACCAAACCAAGCAATCTTTGGCCCTAGCGGAAGCAAAAGTCAGCCATATGTACACAACATATATGCACACAGAAAGCAGCAACAAAAACCCCCACAACCAAACCCAGGCCAAACCACTCCAAAGATTATAAGTAACTAAACAGAACAAAGGTCTATCCCTAAATGCTAAAGATCAACATAAGGGCGTTTTTATGGCTGATAACATAGCATGCCCCACTGTTAAGGACTTTTTATAGCTGAACAAAACCTGACAATCAGTTTTTATGTAGCATATCTCATAAAAAAATGGGAAAGCGCTCGGCTAAGAAGGTCAATATTGTTATCTCTGTTCCTCAAAAAGCTGAGCAGCAGAGTGGAGGTAAAGGTGCCTAAGGAGCCTTACTTAGAAGGCTGTAGGAGTCCAAAAGTCTTCTCCATCCAAAAGTCAGAAGTATGAAAGGGCCAACTGTGCTTTACTTAGGTGGTTACACACACACTACCCCATTTGGAGTAGGAATGTTTCCCAAACACTGCCAACACTAATACAGCTCCACCAACAGTGCTGGGAGTGCCTGTGGCAGCCAGGGCCACCCCTAGGCCAGGGGACAGGCAGGCAGGAGCTCCTGCACCGTCAGCTGCAGTGTGAAATTACAGCACTGCAGCTGCCTCGCCTGCCCGGCCCCACCGCCATGGCCAGGCCACTCACCCTGTGCTCGAGTCCTGTCTCCCACTCTGGCATGGGGGCATGGAGCAGGGGGAAGGACAGGCTAGGAAGGAAGCCAGGAGGGGGGATTTGCTGAATCCATGCTGCTCTGCCATCCCAGCTACCGCATCCTTCCTGCACTGCTGGAACTGCGTGTGCCTGGAGCTGGGGCCCTGCAGCAGCAGCAGCAGCAGTGCCCAGGGCAGATGCAGAACAGCTTTGCAGCTGCATGGGGTCACTCCCTGCCCTGCAGGGCAGCCCCTGACCCCATGGTCATGCTCCTGACTGCTGGGAGGCAGGTAACTGACATGGCCACATTTACTGTTGGATTTAACATGAATCGTGCCACTGGGATGGCCCCCTGGTCTCCTACACATTGCCAGGGCGTGGAAAGAAGACCTCTTGCCACAGAGTTCAGAGTTCTTCACCAGGGAGAGAGGACTGGATCACTCTCTCCTTCTACGTGTGCAGGAAAAAACACCCCACTCAGGATAACTTATTAACCCAAATTACCTTCCATTCTTATCTCATTATGCTTGTAAGTCACACTGACAAGCTTTTGGCAAGACTTTCAGAGCCCTGCAAAGGTCCTCCCCATGAATTTTCAGACTCAGTGACAACCTGCCAGTGCCCATTCCTTTTCTTGACCAAGCAGCCTCAGCAAGGGAAGCTGTGGTGCAAGGCTCACTCCTTCTGTAAGGCTGCTCCATTTGTCTCTGGTTTACCCTGAATGAAACATGATCTTCAGTTTCCACATTTAAATCCCAGCAACATCCTCTGCAGCCTGTTGGTCAGTCTGCCTTTCAGCTCAGCGTGGGAAAAAGCTAGGAGCAGTCAGTCTGCCAGTAAGGATGCCTACAGCAGACTGTGCATCTATATGTTGTCATGGAGATGCCATGGGATTCATCTCAGGGTTTTGCTGGTTGGGTTTCTTCTGCATCACACATTCGTACAGAAATTAGGTTTTGACAAAAATACAGTATCCAAAGTTTTCCAAAGCATAAGTGGAACATAGATCTGTGTCAGAGCAGATCAGGTCACCTTACTCATGATGACTTGCATAGGCCTTAATTTTTTATTTTCCACTTAAACTGCTCCTGTTTCATATCCACATAACATCATGGAGTACAGAGAATTAAACCAGTCAAAAATAATCGAGGGGGAAAAGAAGCAGGCCATATGTTTTAAAAGCAACCATTTCAAAATGCAAGATGACAGAATAAAATAGTCTTCTGCAAATACAGTGGGACTCAAAATACCAGTCAGGGATTTGTCCTTAATAGTTAACCTGAGACATCTGAAACCTCCATTCTTTTCCAGCTTTACATGATGTTTTTAAAGATAAGCAATTTTACTGCTTGTGTCCATCCTATATTTTTGCCTATTAAAAGTCTCAAACATTTAATAAACATTATTTTCAGTTAAACAGGGCTGTTAATTTTTAATCTTTTAAAAAGAGAAAGAATTAATCCATTTCCAAATTGCTCCTTGTCCATGAAAGACAAATCACGTGGCCCACAGAAATTCTGCTCGAAACAGTGCAGGAAATGGCTGCAATCAAACAGGCTAAGGACCTAACAGCTAATTGGGTAATCAGAAACAAACCTGCAGAGGCACCATCAGCTCCAGACCATCTTCAATCTGAGCTTTTTTTAAAAAGCACCACCTCAGTCTTTCTAGATAACATCCTTATGGTATAGCCTTTTCTATCTAACCACCCAGTTAAACCTCTCACCTATCCAAGCTCTCATCTAACTGAGCTAGATTACTTTTAATTGTACCTGGAAATGGCAGTCTGCTGCTGGCCTCCTTCTGAAGTTATTCAGATTTGAGATTACTGTAGAGAACCTGCTGCATTTTCATACCTCAGCTAGTGCAGCTCCACTGACTGAGAAAAGCTCCCCTGTGTCTGTTGACATGAATAATCCCCAACATTTTTAATACAGGCAGCCTTTGCCAGTTGGCTGACACTTGTGCTATGCCATGAATAAAAGCTATTTGATGACAGTTGAGAAATGGACGTGAGACATTTGCTGCTGTATTTCCTCTGCTCTGTGGGAGCTAGTCCCTATTATTTGTCATGTGCAGGAATGTAAAGATGTTAAAGGCGACTTGGATACAGCCACTGATGATGTGCTCCTGCAAAATGATGTAGAAGTGAGACCCTAAACCTCTTTAATAGGCTGCTTCTTATGTCTTTGCTACCTATAGGAGGTTTCAGTCACTCTAAGTTTAAATAACACTCATTTTTATGCATTTACCTAGCTGGAGCATTCAAAATGTGCCTTCACATCAACAGAAAAGATTCCTCATTAGCCAGCTGGAGAAAGTTTTCTGTGTGTCATATAAGCAATGGGATTAATAAGGCATGGTTACTTACCAGCAACTGCTGTTCTTCAAAAGACCCTTGTGTGTTTGTATCTGTGGGGTGTGCACTGTAGGAGAAGCACAAATTCCTGGTGTGAAGAACATGCACTCCAGGAAAACCACTGGGACAGCAGCTCAGATGACTGCATGAGGGCATGTGGTGTGTTAGTGCTAGCAAGAAAGAAAAAGGGATTTAGGTAGAGTTGACAGAAGAGGAAGAAAAGTGTTTGGCTAACAGAAAATGGGAGATGGATTAAGGTGTCTGAGGACTATGAAGGAAAAAAGCAAGATTGAACCATCCAAGAACAAGATAAAATGAGCAGAAAGAGAGATGACTGGGAGAATAGGAGGAGGAGTGGGAGGAATGAGATTAAAGGCAAAGTAACTTACAGAGGACCTTGAAGGGAAAGATAGGGAGATTTACATGGAGGCTGAGAGAAACATGAAATCAGCGGGATCTGGGAGATGGGCTGCTGTGTCACAGCTGGGGAATTTTTAGCAGGAGACTTCTGAGCAAACAGGAGAAGAAAGTCAGAGGAAAGGATGGGAAGGACAGACTGCTGCAGCACAGGCATCTTTTGCATGGATAAGAGTCTTTTGAAGATGGACAGTAAGGGAAAGGTAGATTTAAAGAAGATTTAATACATCCCCATACTTAAGAGACAAAGCTTACAGATAACCCATTAAAGCCCTTTTATTGCCAGAAAACCCCACCAGACATCACAAAGTTTAAAGGCCTGTCAGAAAGAGGCAGCACATAGCAG
Source organism: Molothrus ater (assembly GCF_012460135.2). NCBI lineage: Eukaryota > Metazoa > Chordata > Aves > Passeriformes > Icteridae > Molothrus > Molothrus ater. Next base: position 27,658,541 of record NC_050480.2, read on the forward strand.
GCAAAAGTCCTTAAAAATATGGTCAGTGCCCTGCAAAAAAAATCAACAAGGGCTTCTGTCCTCAAAGAGAGCATTCGCTTGATTCCATTCCAAGATGATCCTTGCCCTAGGTATTGCCCTCACTGAATAGTGACATTAAGCAGATTTACAGGTTAGTCAAAGTTTTCTCTCCACACAAGTCCCTACCAGAGTTTTCTCTGCAAACCTGAGCCAGCTGGGAAAAGTGCTGCCCTCTCCCCTGATTTCAGATGAGAGCTGAAGCTGACAAAATGCACCTGCCATAACGACTCACCAGCAACAGCCCTGCACCTTCAATATAAAGTTTCAAGCACCTGGTGTTAGTGTGACACTGGTGAGCTCTGCTGTCTCTGCTGCTGGCCTGGAGCTCTGCAGAGCACTGAGCTCTTACAGGCACCCAAGGAGAGACAAAGTGGCCATGCTTCATGGAGCTCCTGTGCTCTCCAGCAAAATGGCCAAGACAAGAAACTGCACACAATCTGCTGAAGCTGCATGAGAAAAATCACAAGCTGGAGAGAATTGTTTTCCATCAGGAAGAGGGAAGAAGTGGTGTGCATACATAGACAGTGTCCTGGGGGTTATAAGGCAAGACATGGTGGCACAATGATGGAATAATTTCCAGATGATCTGTCGAGCAGAAGATGCTTTGGAAAGCTCTTTTAGCCAGATCAGCTTTTGGGATGTGTGACTAACAGCAATAGGCCATAATAATTATTTTTTAAATCTCACTTCAAGCACTGCTTTCTCCTGATTATCACTAGAGCACATTTCTAGCACGATATATCTTGGTTGTATCTGAAGCTAGCTCTAGGCAAAGATGTTAAAAACAGCATAGCATTTTGCTCTTGCAAGGGAGAAATCTCACAATTAGGCCATCTGCTACTTTGCACACCAGTGACAGCTCGGCCTCCTATTTGCAGACAGAACCAGGGCTGGCAATTAAATAGCAGCCCTTCCTCCCTACCCTCCTCCAACCTCAAGAGTTCTACCCCTGTGCCACAGCTCCTCTCATGCATCACCCACCAAGGATGACTTTTTCACCTGAAAATGGATGAGCTGCTGTGCTCCTGTGCCAGGTCCCTGCAACTGGTCTCTGCCCCTCTCATTTGGCTCTGGCCTTGAGCCTCGGCTCTGGGTGGGGTAGGATGATGCTGATGTTCCTGAGGATGAAGCTGCAGCTCCTCTATGGCAGGACACTTATTCTCAGATCATGTCAAGTCAGAAGGGAGCTGCCTCTGCACCTGGTGTGACTGCTTTCACGTAGCTTGAGCCTCCTCAAGACAAATCTTCTGTTTCAAAGTCGACTGAGAAAATAACTGAGGCCACAGTAATTTTAGACTTCCTGCAGGCAGGAAGAGAGTGTCATTGTACTCTGTCCATAAAAATAACTGCACCCCAGTATAGAGGAATGCACCCCACCCCACAATGCAGTGGTCAGCTGTGGTGCTGCGGAGCTCAGCACTGCTGGGCACTTTGGCACTTCCATCAAACCCAGCTTCTCCCAGAGCCTGAGCAGCCCAAATCCACATCCTTGCAGTACATCACAGACCCCTGGGCAAAGAGTCCACTAACTTTCTCTCCCACGTGCTCCATGCACAGCACTGGCCCCCTGGCATGGAGGCTGCAGCCGCTGTGTTCTCCCCTTCCATTGCCATCCTGTGCCCTCACCCTTGCTGCACTCATTGGGAACGCTCCCGTCCTCCACCCCTCTGCAGAAGAGAGCTCTCTTCAGTGGGCTGCTGGCAGATAATCTGCCTGACTCATAATGGCTTGCTTTCTTTTAAGGAAGATGGATATCTCTGAAGTTGGTGATTTCTGTCTCTCAAATTCCTCATCCTGTGCTTGCTGCGGTATCAGCAGCAGAGTTCCTGGAGCACAGCAGCTGGATGCAGCAGCAGGCAGATAAACACTGCACATGCTTTGGAAGGCACTGAGACCCAGAGCAGCGCTGTGCTCCTGTTCAGGTACAACGCTTTGCCTTCTTTCAGCACATCAAGCACGTTGGTGTGCTTTCAGCAGGACCCATAAACCCAGACACAAAAAGGCTTAGCTTTACACTTACTTTTCCTCTGACAGTTTTGTATAAAGCTAAATATTCATGTAATCAGCACGTGTTTCTTTAAGGGAGCTTGTTCTCTTAGTGCTAATCCGGTCTGAATGGCCAAGCCCACGGAATTTTGCTTGTGGTGCTGGATGAATTCACCTGTAGGGCAGCTGATCAGTGCAAGGGTCCCTGCACTATCGAGTAAAGAAACGGGGCTCCCTCAGCTCGGTTCGGCGAGCTGCATTTCCCCTCGCCGAGCTTTCCGGCTTGGGCAGGCATTGGGAGCGGGAGGAGGTCTGGCTCGATGGAGATGCTGTTGGTGGCGGGGAAGAGGACGCGTTCCTGCTGCCAGGCAACCGCGCTGCAGCGCCGTGCCAATGGCTGCGAGCACCTCTGCAGAGGCAGAGCCACGGCAGGAGCGGCCATCCCGGGCTGCTGGGGGGGCCCCATCGCCCCACGGAGCCGGGGGTGCCCCAGCTGCTCCCCCAGAGGCAAAGGGGGGAGATGGTGCTGTGCCCCCTGCCCTGCCTGCCCCAGGGTCCCTGCTCGGGCAGCCGGAGCCCGCTGCACCCAAGGGGACTCTGTGCCCGCTTCCAGCTCTGGTTTGAGCCAGGGCTGCTCGGCGGGACGTGCTCCTGCGGGTGCCTGCAGAGCCCCTGGCCCTCCCTCAGCACTTATCTTCAGGTGCTGGGGGGTTCCATTCACCCATTCTGCAGCCAGCTCTCTAGTCCTGCCCGTTCACCCCTCTCCGTCCTGTGGCACAGCCTCGCTGCTGGGCTGGCACAACCTGGGTAGCTCCATCACTCGCCAAATTGTCACTGTAAAACTGTGACCCAAAGAAACAAGCCCCTTCTCATCATCCTCTCTGCTGCATCTCCAGCCGCCCTGGCAGGGGTAAAAAGGGGAAGGGAAGAGGGGCCCCGGACTGGTGTTGGTACCAGCACGGGGAGGGAGTGCTGCTGCTGTTCTGGATGTTGAGCTCCAGAGGGAGGTCCTATGACCCAAGCCTGGCTCATGAATTTCTTTTCCCAAACCGTGCTGCAATATGCCAAACACAACTTGTCAACTGAGGATACAATAGATTTTACTCATGGCAGATATGCATACACACACATATATATACATGAAAAGCTCATTCAGTAGGATTAGGCAAAATTACCAGAGCATGTGCAAAACGCAGTGCCAGTTGCTGAAAGCATGCCCTTTGCTTGCTCATTTTGATAAATGATTTCAATTTCTTCCAGTCTCTCACTCCAGGAATATTATTGTGGAGACAACATGGAGATCCATGTACTAATTGTTTCAAGAAATTTTCATGTAGGGAAAGTTAGGCCTTTTAAGGTGTTACATTCCCGGGGGAAATTTTTATTCAGATTTTCATTTAGTTTATATTCTACAGTTTAGGGGCAGATACCTGGAATGCTGAGGAACACATGCTTGATCCTTCCTAGGCAGGCTTTGGCCACAAGTCCAGTGGGAAAGCCGTAGGTTGTTCAGAGCCATGCAGATGACCCTAACTCTTGCCACTTCACACAGCTTAAACCCTAGAAACAGAAATGTGAGGTGATGAGAAAGGCAAGATCAGATAATTTATTGCAGTTCCTCCCTATTGTAGATACAGATAGATCTCAATGGATGAAGTGTTTTCTGCAGAAGTTTGAAGCCAGGGGACAGGAATCATGTCCCTTCTGGATCCCAGGAGCAGTTTACTTGCAGTGTGGGACTGGACCCCGGGTACAGGGAGGGACAGTGCAAGAGCACTGGTGAAGGGCTGTTCAGATACTGCTCAGATTTGTTCCTGAAGCTTCTTCCCCTCTTTCCCTCTGCCCCTCGGGTGTGCTGGTGCTGTGGCTGCCCAGTGCAGATGGCAGGAGTGGAGCACTGCCTCCCCCAGTGCCAGTGGGTGCAGTGACCAAGCCTCTGCTGGCGCGAGCAGCCCGGGCTGGAAGCAGACTGTGCACAGCCGTGCGCAATGCTGCCTGATGATTCACTCCAGCTCGCTTCTCATTCCCTTGGGAACACAGAAGGGAGCCAGGGAGCAGATCAGCACCCTGCAGACACTTTCCCCATGCATAAGCTTCCCCTTCCCAGCGAGCCTATGTCCCTGCTTAAGGGCAGTATGGAAAACCTGTCAGAATAAGCACCAGTAAGGATTATTGTTGTAAAGTACAAAGCAAGGATTTAGCCTACTGCCTCCAACTCTCCTCAGTCCTAATAAGAGGTGAGGGGTGAGCCTGAGGGCTGTCCCACAAACTGGGTGAGGTGGTGATGCAGGGTGCTACCAGTAGGCCACTGGGCTGGCCTGGAAATAGGTCCTTTACCAGAGTAAAAATACCTGACTTTGACAGCCAGCATGCTGGTTTGTGTATGCATAATTTGCTGTGATCATGCTATAAATCAAGATGAGACTGCTAAAATTATGTATGACCTCATTTGATAGATTATCTAATAAGAAATTTGCTAATGCAGTTTATCACTTAAAAAGCCATACGACTGCTAAGGATGAGTACTTTACTGCAGCACATTTAAACCTAATTGTCAGAGGAGAAAAGCAAGCGGATTTCAGAGGTGAGTTAGAAGAGCATCCTTATGAGGATGATGTCTTCACTAAATCAGTGGTGCAATGCAGCAAGCAGGGTGGAAAGGAGTCTCCTCTGGATAAAGGTACAGAAAGCTGCTAGACAAGGCTGTGCTGTGTGAGAATACTGCATGGACTCAGTGATCAGTAGCACCTTTATAAATGTAAATAGTTGTATCCTAACTGGCATGCTTGCTTTTATTGTTTAATCTAGTGTTATCTTTTAATTTTTCTGACATTTCAGTTCTGTTTCACTGTCTTGAAAGCAGATCTAAAATCCCTGATATGTGCAAAGAAACTACTAGCCTAGACCTCTAGCTCTAACTTGCTATTCTGGTTATGATGCCTGTCAGAATAAAAAGGGTAATTGTTTTGCTGCTATATGTTACCATCAAATATTTTTGTTCTTCCAGTCCTGTGACTCATTTAAAAAGACTGAACATCACTTTGACATACACAAACAGAACTAGAAAGCAGCTCAAGCCAATGAAATAAACATTGTTTTGCAGGTTTGTTAATCACTTATTCCAATCCCAAATTTATGATTAATACGATTAAAATATAAATGCTATTTTCTTTATTGATGTTTTTCTAAAGATCATTCTTGGGTCTAAATGCCTGTATATACTGCCTGGATGTATGCTACTGTTCAAAGCCTCTGAGATAAACATTAAACCTCCTCACAACTCTCTGTGTGTGTGTGTGTGTGTGTGTGTGTGTGGAGGGGGAGGTGTTAGAGAAGTGATGATTTTGAACTCCATTTTTGGATTGGGAAAAATGAGGTGGAAACATAAAGGAGCTTACAAAGGGCCACACAGAAAATCATTGTCAGAGCCAAGGCTAAACCCCTGACTTCTCTGATTCCCATCTCATCTCCTGGCTGCCTGGAGTAAAACTTGCAAATGTCCCCTTGCTACGCCCCCACACCTTGACCAAGTCCTGCCTCATTTTTACCCTGCCCAAAAGGGGGAGTTTGTTCTTCTCCAGGGAAAATGATGGCAGAAATGGGGAAATTGGATGTTGCTGTACAGAAAAAGTGACCATTGGCACAAGAAGGCAGGAGGTAAAATTACTAAGCACTGCTAAGTCAAAACAGTAGGTGATACCTCCACATTGACTTAGGTGTGTGACTAATGATTTGGGATTGTAGAGGAGCTACTGGTGTCACTAGAAAAGCAAAGGTACTTGTAAAACACTGTACATTCCAGGGCCTGGAATCAAGGAGCTGAAGAAAGATATTTTGGTAGAGGCATAAATTAGAGTCAGGCAGGGGGACTCCCCATGACATTTGCATAGGGGGCCCGCCTAAATATTATGATGCCTGTATTGATAATGTAGCACCAGTTGGGCAGCTGGAACTGTTTCTGAGAGACCTGGAGCCTACTTTTCTTTGTGAACACACAAAGCTGTGTGTATACACCTGACTGGAGTGATTTATTTACAAAAGAGAGAAACACAAAGTAATGGCAATGTCATCTGCTCATTAAAGGGCCCAGCCCTAAAGGGGAGAAGCCCCTTGAGGGGTAATGACATAGTTCACCATTTGTGCCTTTCCCCACTGACATTAACTGATAGAAGCTGAACTAGTGGATTTTACATTGAAGACATATTTCTACAAGAAGCTAGACTCAGGGCATCTGCTCACTCACCCTAGACTGTCAAATAACACCCTGATTTTAATTTTTGGTCACAGCTGATACACCTTAAGACAGAAGTCTCATCATAAAGCCTTCATTAGTCATTCCTTGAGTCATCCTGTTTCATGAGCTCTTACCCCTACCAAGATAAAATCTAGCTATCAGTAACAATTCTCAGAGACCTACCAGTCAGTGATTCTGTGATGCAACCTGTGGCAGCCAGGCAGAATTTACTCCTCCATATTTCATCTCCTGCCAGCCATCAGCAAGGCAAAGTAAAAACAGCTGCTCTGAGCCCACATTATTGCAGTGAGATTCCAAAGGAGAGATGCTGAACATCATTTAAAACCAGGGGAGAACCAAGAGAAGAAATAAAAGTCCTAACCCTGTACCTTTGAGGTGGAATGGTTTTTTTCCCTCAATACACATCTATTCAAAATTAATGCTTCTCATGCCTGCTGGGCAGTAAACCTTGCCATGTAGCTGCATAAACTGTGCTTGGCCATATGGTTAGCAATGCACCATGACGAGAGACATATCATAAAAATAGTCCTGGTAGAAATATCCTTCAAACACCACTTATGGGCCAAAAATACCCTCGAGAAGAATCAGACTGTGAAAGTACATATTGAGGTTGCTATCTGGTACAACAGGCAAATGCTCCTGCTGTGCAAATCAAAAGATTTGGATTTTTTTTTCTTTGAAAACATTAGGTAAATATTTCTAGATAGACAGATCTTAAATGCATGGCAGGGACTACAGCATGCCTCCACTGATCAATGGTTAAAGAATGCCCAGAAAAGTCCAGGGGATGTGGGAAGAGAGCAAGGCTGCAGTTGTGGTCATACTGAGGACTAGGATACATTCCTTCAAAGGGTGGAAATCCCACCCTACCACACATTCTCCTGGATCATATGGGAGATGTTTAGCTGAGTCACCAGAGAAGAGCAATATAGAAATTTCCAAAGCTGGAAGGAGCAAAGTTTTACAGACATCCTATTATGTACAACTTACATAATTTGAGTACTTAGCTGCTTAGATAATATAGTGATAGAAGTTTATAGAATTAAAAAAAAAAAAGAAGAAAAAGCTTCTCACAGAGAATAATATAGCAAGAATGGAATTAAAGTACTCAAAAATCAGTAAAACAAGTCCCATTTTCCTTCTGGCTTTATTAGACATTTCCAAGAGGGACTTAATGCAACACAGATGATCCCTCAACTCCTCTAGCCACAACATCATTTAAACTGAACTGTGACTTCTCAAACCATTATTTTGCTTTTGGAAACAGAAGCTTCTGGTGACTTAGACACAAAAGGCAAAGATCAGGGTTCAAACAGGAAGGACTGTTTTTAAGAGGACTGTTTTTTTTCTTGTTGAACTGCAAACTTGCCCTAACATCAGTGTGGATTCCTGCTCTCATCTGTATGCAACACCTAATGTCTTGCAAAAGATGAGCAACTCTTATCTCCATGTACATAAAGATAAACACAGAAGTCTTGCAAAAGTGGCTACAGCAAAGGACTGTAATTAATGTGGAAGGGTAACCATGCAAGCATGTTATACCTAGAATTATTTTTTCTTTGATCACAAATTTTGGGGTTCATCTATGTTGCATAAAATACCAAGGACTTAGACCCTCCACTGGCTGAAGTCATAGCTCTATATCACAGCACACTGAATAACCTTGATTTGTGTAAGATGATCACATATTTGTAAAACATATTTTGGCCTAGCTGTTGATAGACTAGAGTAAGGGAGTAGAAGGAAATATGCCCTTTTAGAAGATAATAATCACATGCTTTGGTAAGGTGAGAAAGAAAGAAGTATGTCCTACCCAGTGAGAAATATACCCTTATTTCATATGCACAAGCCATGTTATCTCTAATGAAATAATAACACCTGGTGCTGCAGAAACAGGATGGACACACATATGAACAATACAAGGGGGGCTTACTTCAGGAGTGTTTCCTCTGCATTGCCCCTGGTACCTTCCTCTACTTGCTTTTCCAAAGTATCATCTCTCTGGTGGCTCAGCTTCTGTGCAGGTTATTCAAGGACTCTTTTTCAAGTACCAGTACCCTTGCAGGGATAAGGTTTATCTGAAAAGCAGGCTATGCAAACGAACATACAATAAACTTATGTGGTTCCACATTTTTTTTCCGCTCCAAAGATTGTTCTTCCATCACCTGACACTTTGGTGCAAAATGCATCAACAGGCTAGAACTGGTATGTAAACTTCACATGCCAAACATTGGGAATGCTAAGGACATCCATAGCTGAAGAGTTTCCATGACAGGAGAAACCTATATTCATGTGAGGGTGTAAAACTTGGTTTACCAACAGTCAGGCCATTTGCTTTGGAATGATTTGATCACTGTTGGCATTAGACCAATTAATAGTTTACGTGGTGCAACTGTGCTTGGGGAGGCACAGGCTTCCAGATTCCATGACTAAACACAGGAAAAGGGCAAGGAATGATAACAAGGGAATTCAAGTTATCTACTACCAGAAGGAAAACCTGATTTCCAACCAAACACCTGCCATTAAGAAATAGTTTCCCACAAATTCCTCATTTCCTTTGTGGAATCTCATATCTAATGTTAGCCAGGGATTAGAGGTAAGACGCCAAACGATTTTGCTTATCGACAATAAAAGTCTGCTAGTTCTTTGCAGCAATAGTTAAAAAATGAAAGGTGCACATGTGGTGCTGTTCTTCCATCATTTTGAAGCTGTTCTTCAGGATATTGTATTACTTTTTGTCTCTATTTATTTCCAAGTGCTATTGCTTGGCAGGCAAAACTTTTGGATCATGTTATGTACCAATCCTTCCAGCATCTAGGTTTTCACAGCATTATTAATACTCAAGAACACAGGAACAGATCTAAAATAAATATCCCACTGTACTCTTCACTGGGTCCTATGCATCAGCTACTGCACTAGGATAAAGCAATGCTTGGTGTTCCACAACTGGATGGAGAACAGAGAAGGGAGAGCTCACAGTGAAATGCCAGGAGCTCACTTGCTGTAAACAACCAAGATGGAAGATAAATCAAAGCTGTTCTTTGATCCCAGCAGCCTGGGCTGTGTTCTGTTTGACTCTGCATCGACGGCCGAGAGCCCCTTTGCTCCCACATTCACCAGGCATGAAGCATCCTTGAGCCTCCCTGCCCACAGAGGCTGGGCTGGTGCAGCATTAATCAGGCTGGGATGAATCTGTGCAGGCCAAATAGGGGCAGGGCCCTGGCTGTGTCCCCAGGGGCAGCACAGGAACCCTCTCACGGAGCAGCAGCAGTGACACAGGTGCCTCGACTCCAACACTAATCATGCTTCCCTCTCTGCTGCTCCCAGAGGACTTAAAGGTGTTCCCTCAGATGCTATAATTTAGCCCTTGCAGGCATCAGTCCTGTTCACCCATGCGAGGACAACAGAGTATTTAAAGCTGAAACAGCCAAAGAATATATTCAAGAATCTATGATAAAAGCTACAATTTTATGCACCGTGGAGCATCCATCAAGGAAATGCACAGAGCTAGTGCCACAAAATAATTACATGTGCCGAGTCCATTGTAAACACAGCTTTTATGTGCATCAGCACAGCTGGGGACAGTGTTTAAAAATATAATTATGTAATGCATTTTATGCAGTCCGTGAGCCATTCAAGTGATACCATCGGTTCAGCAAAATTGCATGCAGCAGGTCTGTATCTACTGGCCTGAGCAAAGAAACATTTTTCAGGAGCATTATTTTTTTTTCCTGCCACAAAATAGATTTGTCTCCGATGCCTGTGGGGGATTTGTGTCTCTGTCATTGGCCACTTTCTCTCCTACTTTCACCAATGAAGGAGGAAGAAATGGGGAGTTATTTTTGGCCTTGCAGCAGACTCCAGCATCTAAATCAGTTAGTTCTGAAACCACTTGGGGTGGTGCCGGTTCTGTTTTAATGGCTTTGGAGGGAAGGAATTTGTGATGTCTGACTTAGTGAAAGGAAACAAAGCGGCTGTTGTGTGCTGGAAGGGCAAGGCAAGGTTAAGGCTCTGTGTAAGAAAGCTGGGTCCAGCCTTCAGAACTAGAAGTGCAGTAAAGGGTGAGCTGTGGCTAGGGCAGCACAGAGGAAGCTATTACCGAGCCACACAGAGGCTTCAGTTAGCAGGAGATCTCTATTAAAATGCACAGAGAAAGCAAGCTTACAGCTACACTAACTGCTGACACCCTCGTACATCCCCCCCACCACCACCATTTATTTTATCCTTGCAAAGCTTATAGTGTCTGAGCTGCAAAACACATAGAGGAAGCTTTGCTTTCCTTCTTGTTCAGTCTGCAATTGCAGCTCAGTTGAGGTGATGCAACAGTAAAATTTCTGATACAGTGCTTCACCATGCTGCTAAATTATAGGAGCTGCAGCATCCACAGATATGTTTATCTGAGACAAAAATTGAGGTTTGTAGATACTACTTAATGGTCATTTTAAGGCCCCAAGGCTTTCACCACTTTTCAGACAGTAAATTATGTGTCTCAGCTAAATCCTACACGGAAATGACATTTGAGCTGTCAAAGTCTCTCTAGGAGACCCAGAAAATTGTTTTTTTTCATTTAAAGAGACCATCAAAGAAATCTGTACCTAGTTTCATAACAGAAGATCCACAGGTGGGAGTGGCAAGATAGCTTCTTCAGCTAGCCAGGAGCTGCCTGGCACAGAAACAGGACTTGGTGCTGATTTCTAAATATAGGATCTGATATCAGAAAAGAGATTTCCTTTTTTCTGTTAGATGCTGGGTCATGTGTAGCATACAGAAAAAGACAGTGGGGACCAAAATCCTGGTGTCTGCATTCCTGATTGCATGCAGGCATCATTGAGGAAGAGAGGCATAGCTCCTTGCATTCCCCCTCCCTTCCTATGAATATTGTATTTCTCTTGGCTTGGAGGGGCGGCATTGATGGGAAGAGGGAAGATATCACAGCCAGGAGAGTCCATCACTGGCTGCAGCATGGCACAGCAGAGCCAAGGGGGAGCACTGCTGTTGGATCACACCCGGGTGATCAGCAGGGCTCGGCAGAATGGCTGTTTGTCTGAAAGACAGGCAGACATCATCCAGCTACACTCTCAAAAGGAAGTAAATACGGCACTGTTTGAAAAATCTCAGAATTGCCATATGTCTGATTCCAGAGCTCCTAAGGTATTTAGATGCTTCCTTCCCCACGGAAATCTCTGTAAAATACATTTTGTAGATGAAGCTCTTTGTGTTCTCTGTGGCAGGTTGTGCAGATATAGACTGACACAGTGCATACCACCTCATTTCAGAGAAAGGGCAGCCATCAATGCCTTGCCTCCACTGCACAGCCTACTGGCACGTGTTGGTGACCATATTTCATGTCACATTACACAAGGAGCATAAGGTTTCCCATGATCAATTTAAGTAAGCAAATATTCACACACACACATATATATATAACATAGATACTGAGCAGAATCTTTATACATTACTAAGGAAAGATTGATTTTGGGGAGGTCTAAGTAGTTAGATGGTTTCTGTAATTAAACTTGAAGGAAAAGCAAACTTTTGCATTTCTAAAATCATTCAATGTGATTTTTAAAGTTGCACATAGTGGATTTTTTTCTAGGGAACTCTATCAACACAATTACTGCTTTGCAACACAAGGATGTACAGCATAGTTAGTCACAATGAAACAATTACCTCCTATCATGCACACAAGCAGAGGGTATAAATAAGCAGTACTTTAAAATTAATTTTCTGAGCAGAATCGGTCAGTGGACAACTAAAAAGTCTTCAGTCTGTAGTATCAGTATCAAATGAAGGAATTTTATGGCAGAGATTTTTTTAAGATGTAACATTTTATATTCTCATGGGAATTTGTAGTTGTCCATTTGAATGTGCTTGATAATTTTGAGCAAGACATATTTAACACAGTGCCTGCAGAAAGTGAGCTGGATTTTCAAAACCACACTGTTGAGCAAACACAGTCACAAGGTTGTATGTCTATGGCTTGTTTATGCACAAGATAATTCCTTTGTAAGTCTGGTTCAGAATGTATGATACCAACAGGTGAAGACCAAACTCTTCTTTATAAGTCTTGTCTAATCAACTGGTGAGGTACAGGTATAAAATGAGTCCCAAAATTTGAAGTTTTGGACCCTAAAATGCTATATTTACTACCTCCCAAAGGAAACATGTTAAGTAGAGTACTGTCAGCAGATGAGACATGGGCAAGAGGCAGGAATGAAAAGGCAATGCAACTTCCTCAGGATCACATAACAGCTTTGTAGAGGAATTCACAGCAGAGCCCCTGACTTGTGTTCCACAGATTGCTAACCACTCTCAGGTCCAAACTGCTTGCAGTGTGACTTTCCATAGAATATCACAACACTGCACTACCGCACGCTCATTGAACATTTGCTAAACACATCTGGTTTAAGGTTCTTAACAAAAAAGTTACTCAAAAGGGCATGCTCTATCCAAGTGCATTCAACAGAGCTTTATGGCCTTAAAAGCTAAAAGCAAATTTAATTACAAAAACCACTTTCAAATGGAACATGTTGTATATGATCACAGGGAACCTTCAAAACGTAAAATTAAATTATTTATGTCAGTGCCTTCTGGGTGAAGCCTAGCTGTGAATTCAGAGGTAGAAATATGCAGGCAGAATGTTGTGTCCTAGAAAGAAGAACAAATGCTATTTCTACCTTTCTGAGAGAACAGAGAATCCCAACAGTGACGTGAGCACAGAAAAACAAAAATAGTTTAAAGCAGGGAGAATCCTTCAGACTGTGTGTGCAGTAACTTCTGAATATCCATAAAGAAGTTAGTGCTAACTATATTTATTAGCTAGCAGAATTACCTAGGTGTAACTAAAACTCTGATTCCTTGAAGCCAGTCACTCATTCTTAAAATATGGTACATATGTGAAACTGTTACCACTTCCAAAAGAGACAACTGCCTTGGCACAGCAGACTAAGTGACACTGCAGGGTAAATGGTGGGATTTGGTCACAGGTCTGGAGGAGTGTTGTAAGGAGAGCCCATCAACCCCTTGCCCTTAAATTCCTTCAGTGCTCTTCCTTTAATCCCTCATACTAATGTTATTTATGCAGTGTTTATTAGAAGTGGTTTCTAATTTCAGGTGCCTCACTAAAACCACCCAGCTGCTAGAGGTTTGCACACCTCCATCTGAGATAATGGAAGCAATGGGCAATACCTGCTCTCATCTCCTTCCCTATGACTGCAGTCACACATTCCCACTTTTTCAAACACCACTACTCAGCACAAATGGCTACTCAAGCTGTATTTCCTTAAAAGGTGGGAGTTGGGGAAGCATTGGCTATTTGGGGACTTGCAGGCAAAATATGGTTTTTTAAGTAAGGAGATACCAGCAGATGGATTTCATGAAGGAAAAACACGGAACAGAATGCCATAGCCAGTCCAAATAGTTACAGCGAAGAAGAAATGTGAATCTGAAACCCCACTTGTTAACTGTGTCCTGACAGTGTGCAGTTGCAGGTAATAATTGTCTTTCCAGTCCAAACTCATGCACTTCCCAGCCCATGAAATGGAAAGCTGAGAACATGATCACCCTGACTGGCAGGCAGAGCTGGTGGATGGCAGCTTTGAGCTACTTGGAAACTACAAAAGAGACTCAGCCCTTAGAACACGGATGTTCTGGTCAGACTCTTCCATGGTGACCTTCCAAAGCATCTCATAATGAGGATGCTTTCTTTTACTCACTGTGCACAACAACAGAAGTAGTGGTATGGCCTCATCAACAAGCAGGACAACAAAAGGACAAGGAAAAGGTGATAACCAACATCTACCTGCAGCACCATGTAAGAGCACTGTGAGTATTTCTTCCCCCCTTGGAAAAAGTAGGTAAATATGGAGAAAGGGTCACAGAAGTTCTTACCCTCCATTCTGCCCTGAATTTTCTAGAATTCAGGGCCACTGGCTGAAGCCAGTTTTGAGTATTCACTTACCTGGCACCTGCAGGTGAGAAATTGGTCTGTTATAAAGTGAGAGAGTTAAAGGCAAGAATGGACCACTGTAACCACCCTTTCTAATTTCCAAGGTATTTAATTTCAATTCAGTAACCCCATAAAGAACCACATAACCATCTATTTAAGTAAATATCTGGCTAAAACGTGTCTTCTGAAAATATATTGATTCCTAAGATGAGTATATTAACAATCAGTCCTTAGGAGATTTTTTTTCAGTAACAAAAATTATTTCAAAATTAAGCCAAATTTCTAATTTGAGGTTACTTACCTTCAGGTTCCAGATGTCTGAGAGATACTTCACCAGTCTCCACACATTCTCTTGAGCCATTCAATCATTTTTGGTAGCACCATCTTTCTGTGAGGGTACTTTATACTGAGCAAGTCAGCTTTTAATCCTCTTCCTGATAAAGCTAAACCAGCTCTCCATTGAGGCTCTCCTAATAAAGACTCCAGGCCTCAAATCTGCTTGTGGCTTTCTGTGAAATCTTTAATCAATACCTAGGCAACTAAAATATCTGTCACAAAAGAAAGGATATTGAGACAGAAAAGGGGCATACAAGGAGAAGGAGTGTTCACTTCAAACAGCAAGTCTACAGCATTACAAAATACAACATTCAGATCTAGACTTCATCTGTTTTACTCCGTTTTGTTAAGTTCCAACCTTACCTTTAAATCTCCTACACATACAGGAACAAAATATTAGGGGAATCATTGTATTTTCATGTCTGAGGACAAATGTTAGATCCCCCTGCATTGTAGAGAGAGCTGCTTAGGCAGTGTGCAGGGCAGTGTCCAGCCAGAGGCTGGGATTAAGGAGGTGTGCAGAGCCTACCCAGGACAGCCACACTGCCTGGAGGCTGCTCTGCCTCCCCCTGCCAAGGGCTGGCCAGCACTGCTTCCACCCTGCTGCAGGACACCTGCCTGCACCCAAACTGGGCACTGATATTTGGGATTGCTTCTGCCCTGCTGCAGGACACCTGCCTGTCCCCAAACTGGGCACTGATATTTGGGATTGCTTCCACCCTGCTGCAGGTCACCTGCCTGCCCCCAAACTGGGCACTGATATTTGGGATTGCTTCTGCCCTGCCCTGCTGCAGGACACCTGCCTGCACCCAAACTGGACACTGATATTTGGGATTGCTTCCACCCTGCTGCAGGTCACCTGCCTGCACCCAAACTGGACACTGATATTTGGGATTGCTTCTGCCCTGCTGCAGGATACCTGCCTGCACCCAAACTGGACACTGATATTTGGGATTGCTTCCACCCTGCCCTGCTGCAGGACACCTGCCTGCACCCAAACTGGGCACTGATATTTGGGATTGCTTCCACCCTGCCCTGCTGCAGGTCACCTTCCTGCACCCAAACTGGGCACTGATATTTGGGCTGCAGGCCGTGGCTATTCAAGGACCCAGTCCATATTTGCTAAGCTGTTAATTACAGTGTAGGACTTAGTTTCTAATGTCAGTGACATGGCAGGAAGCTCCCAAAGTCCCTACTTCACCCTTCTCCACCAGTACCAAGGGGACTCCATACTACTGTTACTTTCACATCATTATGCTTTTAAAAATGATCAGATCACAGTTTCAAGAAGGAGCCATCCTTGGAATAGCATATATTTAAAAGAAAGGCAATTTCCAATTACTAGAGTCTGTAAAAGCCAGAGATCAGATTCAATTACACTGCACTTTGCAATTTACAATCTGTTGGTGTTCATTTCAGCAGAGGCTTGTTAAATGCTCTCTTGCTGCAGACCTTCAAAATGTTCTTGGCAACTGAAAGAGCAGTGGTTCTTAGTCCAGAGCCTTACCATAGCTTAAGCCATTAAAATCTGGGTCAGACCCCAGCCTCTGCTCAGAAACCCCGCTTAGGCAAGCATGGCACATGTTTCAGCCCAGCGAAGGAACCTGGTGGGCTACTGAGCAAAGCTGCTGTGAACCCACAGTTAAAATGTGAAGTCACCAGAATACACAAATATGCAATATATCAGATTCTGACAGGCTCACTGACCTATTATGGTTCCAAATCCAGAATTTGGATGTCCTTGGATTTTCCTTTTTTCAGAGTGAGGCTCTCTGGCTTCACAGTTTGGTTACTATTGCTGCAGCACATAAGTGCTCAGAGATAACAGGCATGTGGTGGAGGTGCTTGCCCTGATGGTTCCTGATGCACATTCAGCAGATCCATAACCCAAGGCAGGTGGCAAAATCCAAGGGAAGGGCCACAAAGGCAGAGGAGGTGATCTTTGCAGGCCTCTTCTCATAAGTACAATGACAAATTAGGAGTGCTACTATAAAAATTAAGCAGCAGTGATAAAGTCAGTAGAATTGTATCAGTTCATACCAGATCAAAATGTGGTGCTCTCTAGGAAACGATGTATGATTGGGATATAATTGATTAATTGAAGACACAGGTTTCCAAAGAACCCCTGGCTCAGGAAAAATGCAAATGTCTTTAGATGTGTTACAACAAACCAGATTCAATATATACCATTAAAGTTGATGGCAAAAATATCTGCAAAAATGGGAAATTATTACATTTCTAAACTCATCCCAGGGCTAACTCAGTCATTCCTTCCCCCATTTCTGCACATCTACTGGTATGGATCTTGTCAAGTACCTGAAAACATGAAACTTAAGCAGGGAAGGAGAACAACAGCAACAACAGCAAGCATCCCTCTTAGTAGTTAAGAAGTACTTTCCAACAAGAAATGTGCCAGAAACACTGCACAGATCCACTAACAAGGCAAATCAAAATGCTTTAAGATTTGTTTAGGAGACTAGATACCAACAAAATCCACTGCCATTCAATCTTTCCTGTTAACAATGGCTTAGTGTAAAATTAGCATATTTCTGAATGGGCCATTGCCCTGAGGTTGTGGTTATTTACCTTCAGTGTAGTAGTGCAGTGCACCCTGAAAGTTCAAAGTGGGCAGCTGCCTTTGGGGATCATGGGATGTGTTAATTTTGTGTATTCAATTTGAATTTACTTTCAATATTGTGACGTCTCTGCTCCCCTTTCTGCATTTCATTTTTTTAAGTTTGCCTTAGTAATTGTTAGCAATTTTTCATTTCTGTATTGGTTTTGGGTGTGGTGGAAGCCAAACATACTTATCTGCTATTGTTCCTAGTACTGAGCCACATTACCCATGACATGGGCTACAGGGGTTTTGTGTAATCAGGATAAATCAGAGTGATTTCAGAGAAATGCATGGAGTCAAGCTCAGGTTGCACAAATTGCTCCAAAGTCAGAGGAGGAACGAGGTCATATAGCAGACAGCAATCTAAAACCTAGATTTGAACAGGTGTCAGTTGACCCTCCTGCCATGAAGAACGATCAGAAAAAGCACCAGGGGAGGATGAACGGGAATGAATCCTGAGGAGCTGCAGGCATGAGAGCCCTGGTTCTCTCAGAAGTCCAAGGACTGCAGAAGCATGCAGCAGCCTGCAAGACTGCTGGCTCTTACCCTGCCAGTCCTTGGGGGAGCACAGCCAGGGTTGCCCTTGGGCAGAGTTCCAACGAGAGGTTTTGTCCTAAACCGTGGGGCTAAGGAGGTTCCAAGGAGGAGGTAAAGTTGACTTTGGCAGCCTTGAGGAAAATCTCAAGGCAGTTTTTGAGGGGAAATGAGGGGAAAACTAGGAGACAGGCAAACTTGGAAATGCAGCAGCTGCAATATTCATCAAAATTTAAGTCACATATGGATTAAAAATGAAGACATAACTTCTGAACTATGAGTATCACTAGGAAAAGGAGGCAGGCAATTCAGTGCAAAAGGAATTTCAAAGCTCTGTGTTTTTAGCTAAAGAAGCTAAATGTTAACAGGAGACACTGACATGAAGTTGGCTTTTATAAGGAAGAACTTTCCCTTCCTCCTCCCAGCAGGGCAGCAAGCCAAGCTGAAAGCCGATGATCAAAGGTCAGTCAGCGCTCCTGAATCTCACCAGTTATCAGGATCTCCGCTGGAAACAAATGCTTTCACACTGCAGCTGAGCACGTTTGTAAGGGCTGCTGAAAGCTACATTTCAATTAATGCAGAGGTAATACACTTTGGGTTCTGGGCAACATCAGCATGCAGATATTTCAAGTGGCAGTGAGTCAATACTCTATTACTAGCAGCTCTGCAGGCAAAGTGCCCGCTGGGAATAGGGAGGCAGCTACAGCCTGCCCTACCAGGAGGGGTCTGGCGTGAGGGAGCATACACCTTTGCTGTTTGCCCTGTGCAAGGTTTTTTGGATAAGCTGAATTCTTTGGTTTCTGTGATTATCAGCTCAGCACCACTGTTAGAGGCCTACATTTAATGTAACAACTTTCCAAAACCTACCTCAGAACAAGACCAAGCTTCTGCAGATGGAAAAGCTGATAACATGAATTATGAGAGCCAGCTTTTGTCCGCACTACTCAAGTAGGTCTTAGAGGACTGCCTGCCTACATTCCTCCAAAAGTTCACATCTCATCACTGTTGGAAAGTAATACATATGGGTGTGTGTGTGTGTGTATGTATATATTAAAAAAGATATATATATAAATATGTAACTTACAAGGGATCACACAACTGGAGTCAGACATAATTAGTTAGGGAAGGAACCACGCAGCATTTCACATTTCCTGCACAAAAGACCCATAGGTTTCGCTCAGTTTGGGTCTTGGCTATCAACTGCATTCCACTTTTTGACCTTGAGCTGTTGGGAAGTATTTTCTGGACTAGACAATTAGGAAGAAAGTGGAACAGTATGTGAAGACTGGTGTGTGGTTATGTACTTTTGAGCAGGGTGGCTCATTGATGGGAGATGAGCCACACCTACCTGGAATTTTCTGTTCCTCAGAATGAATCCTGGTATGAACAAGTTACTGAAGGAGAAATTCAGAAAAAATACTTAGGGATCTGTCTGAAAAACATCATACTGGTAAACAAAAAGGCAAGGAATTGGGTTTTTTTCCCATGAGACTGTGCCTGACAACTCCATTCTGCTCTGTCACACTCATACACCACAGTGCCTGGTGGAAAACTAAGAACTTAAGAAGGAAAATGGCAAAATCATTCATACAATATGGGTGGGCAAAAATAGAGCTAAAGAGGAAATGAAAGATATTATATCCACAAACACTGATTAAGTTGTGGGCGTTAATGAAGAACAAAACTTTCCTTCATTGAGCTAAAACAGTAGTTGGGACTGAACATTTCCCAATATGCATAAAACAGAGAAATAAAGCTGTATTTTTTTAAATGAATGAAATTCTCTTGGGAGATGGTTGGCACAAAGTCTAAGCACAAATGAAGATCCACTTCAATCCATAGAATAGGATTTAAAGCCATAGACTTCTTTTTTCACCAGGGATCATTTCATCCTCCAGCAGGCAGAGAAAGGAATGACAGAGGAAACCAATCCAGCAGCTTCAGAAAAAACAAAAAAAACCAACAACTAACTGATAAGTTGGAAAATAGCAGCTCAGCATGCCTTGTGGGTTTTCCTCCCCCTTTTAAATTATTGCAGCATTTATTCCTCCGCACTCAATTCAAGTTCCTTGTATATTCATCACTTCAGAAAGGAATTTGAGTGGAGTGGTAACGCATAGCCAAGTAAATGATTTGGATTTACTTATGGCTTTCTCAAAAAATGCAGATTTATCTTTGTATCAGCAGATTTTGGAGATGTGCCAACTAAGAAGGTAAAACACAAGGAAAGCAGTAATTCCATTTTTTTCTGCATAGCAATTAGTTCTTCAATTAAAGTTGGGAGAATTTTTTTTCAATCTTTGTCTTATTGCTGAAACACAAAACTGCTTCCTGTTCAGCAAATAATCTTTGTCATGCAGTGTTTAAAACCCTATAGTGACAGATCTCTGCATAGGATACCTCCAGATTAGTGTGGAGTTTCCTGACTTCACTGCAGCTTAGCAAAGATGTGGAGCTCACTGCACGTGGAGTCCACATCAGCAAAAACTGTCAATAAAATTTTACATGCTATAAAAAAACCCCAAACCACCAGATTTCTATATACCTGTATCTTCCTTGCCAAAGCAGTGCAACTATGGAAAAACTGAGATGAAGAGGGCAAAGTTTCCTTTCTTACTCTGTATCAGGGCAAAGACAAACTGGCTTTCACTTGCTGCTTTTCTCCTGGCTCTGCTGTTCCAGCTGACCTTTGAGCAGGGCACAGACCATGGTGCAGAAAACAGCACTGGAGCTCAGCTCCTGTGAATCACCCATTTTCCATCTGGAATTTAACCTCATTATCACCTCTATCACACTCAAAATTGAACCCTTGACATCCACAGACTATGATTTAATCTGTGCTCCACCTCCCACAGAGCACTTAGTACTGAAACAAGGATGACTACATTTCTTTAAAAGTTTGTCACATTTCATTTTGCAGATCAAAAAATTAAGACATCATGTGTATCAAATTCACCCACTTCAGTTACTTTGCATGTAAGCTTGATTTCATTAATTGTTCTGTACACTGTATTCATTTTGAGCACAAAGATGAAAACCCCAGCCAGAGTCAGGTCCTACTGAAAGCTCTGACTCATTCTCATATTTCTCTTTGCTCCAGGGCCTCTTTCTTCCTAACCTTTATATTCTTTCACTGTAAAAAAGACTCAAAAAACCCCAAAAAAGCCTCTTCCCCCATTTACTGATGCTAGCAAGAGTAAATGGGTTTTGTTCACAGCCTTAATATAGCATCATCACCATTCTCCTCCAGGTTTTCAATGAAGCTGCCTACTTCATCTCATCAGTAGTCACCAAAATCAGTTGAAACATTTCTATGGATTCCAGTGGGCACTGAAATAGGCCATTATAAAACCTAACTTGTGCAGTTTTACGAAAATCTACTTAGTTCTAGGTGATTTTTTTTCAGAAAGGATTTTAATACTTGAGTCCATTACATAAGTTACAGAACAACCCATAGGCCCGTGGCTGCCAAAGTGAAAATAGAAGGAAACACTCATTGAAATCATGCTTGCAACACACACAAGAGCTCTGCTTCTTCTAATCTTCTACAACTAGGATGGGAAAGGACTTCTTGGGTGCAATGAGCTAGTGAGCATCACCAAAAACCATCAAGCATTTCCTGGTGGGCATCAGAAGGAGATGACAGCCCTCTTACCAGTCTTCTCTCTGTGGCATTTGCTGTCAGAATTTAATCTTTGCTAACCTCTGACAGATGCACCAACCCCCTCCCCCGAGGTATGAGGTGCTCCCCTTTGTTCTTCACATGTTAATCTGTGCTGAGGACAACTGCAGCACCTCAGCTACATCAGGGGAGAACTACTAGGCTCACATGATGAAGTTTGTGGCAGGCAAAGGTTCATCAAAAAGGGGGCTTAATTATCTCTTTTTCCTTTATTAACACCTATTGAATCTCATCCTGTAATCTCAGGCAGCACTTCTCACTCATGGTGTGCCTGTGAATGAGAACACATCCAGTGTCTGGCACAGCCCCTCTTGCAAGTGTTCTGCTGGTGCTGCTCTTTCTTCTCCCCGTTCTGAAAATCGAATTGTGATTTGCAACATGCAAAACACCTCAGCAGAGGATCAGCATTTCAAGGTTGCTTGCATTTTTTAATGCTGTTTCCTCACCACATCACACAAATACTTTCGTTCTCACTTATCTGATGGTAACTTTGGATATGTGAGGTGGTGGGATTGCTTCACACAGCAGGGATGACTACATCTACTATAACTACACTGAACAGAGAGAAGTTTTCCTCAAGGAAGGGATTATTCAGCTTAGTCATAGGCTCGTTTATATCAGATTCTCTCATCACAGGGTCATGATCCAGCTGAGATGACTTACTGTTCTATAGATTTCAGAACCAAAGTCCAAGAAAAAGAAAAAAATACCCCATCAGTCTTCAGCCAGGTTGAAGAATTTTCCCCCTTCCTGGCAGGAAAGCCAGCATCAGCAGCATTATGTAACTCCCACACACTGTGGGCCCCAGGAGCCACTGTTTCTAAAGCATCCTGCTCTGCACCTTGCACTTTCACACTGCTCCCAAAACTGGTACCTACAAGCCCAGCCCAAGGCTTTCAGGCCCTTTTACAAGGGTCTCTCTTCCCTAAAGGCGTCAGTATCAGATCCTCAGTGTTAATTCCTGCAGATGTCCAGTACCTCCTTGCCAGACTATTTCCCTTCTCATGAGAGTTTATGTCTGCTCCCTTCACCTGGGGTGAATAAAGCAGAATGAAGGTTGAACTCCTGCTCCTCTGAGGGGTCCAGCTCACCATACGACAGGATGATCTCCACAAGGTAGCTTGGCCCACTGGCATCCATTCCACCTGAGCTTCTGGGACACTGCCTGCAGCTCAGCAGGACAGACAGACATGTCTAACTCTAAACATGAGAGCAGCCCCCAGGAATCAGAGTAGTGGCATTGCCTACTCACCTACCGAAGTGCTTAACTGCACCAGAGCTGATGTGACCTAGCTTTGGCTCTGGATTTAAATGCTGGAGGCTGAGTTTTTGCTTGCTGTTTTAAAGGAACAGAGCAAGCCTCCTTTTTCAGATACTGAGCTCCAGCTGGTTTAGCTAATGTCAAGGGAAATCATGAGTCCTTTGGAAATCTCCGAAATTTAGGCACGTAATGTGTAAAGGAAGATTGTACAAACAATGCAGCCAAATAAGTAAATCTTGGTGACAGAACAGCCATTTACTGAGGAAACAGCATACAGAGAAGAGGAATTAGCTGGGAAATACTGTTTTGTAAAATTATTTGTCCAATTTCCATGTAAGCTATCAACAAATCTTGGAAATTACCTTGGAGATTTCCAGCCACTGGAACACTGCTGCCAGCTCTCTATTTCCATGCCACAGAGATAAAAAAGATCTACTGAACAGTCCTCCCTTGCTTCCAAGCTGCTCTTACACAACTTTTCCACTATTTTCTACATGGTGACATTTTTAAACAATAAAAACTTCCACCTGGCATAGGACACTCCTGCTCTCCCTCCATTTCTGAAGCACAGTAGGATCAATGATTCACCATGGCTAACAAAGAATGAAGGGGCTGCAGAATGGCCCTAGAAAAAAAAATTGGATGTACAAGTTCCCTGTTGTGAGAAATGAAGCCAACTCTGCCAGCCCTGCACTGCCACTGCAGCACAGAGTTCTTGGTGCAGACAGTCAAGAAGGCTTGGAAAGAGACACTAGGAAGCTGCATTTCCACCAGTCCTCCTGAGATTTACTGGAGCAGGATCATAAAGTTAGGTTGCTATTTATTTCCACATTAACTCCACTGAAATAAGAGTGGGCCAGGTACAAACACTAAAACAAGAACAAACCTGGCATTTAATCCAAACCCTGAGACTTGACACAAGCATAAAAATGTAATATATTTTTTAAAAGGTTCAATTTCCTTCAAATGCACTTATCTCTAGGGTTGCAGGTGCCAGCCAAAATCTCCCTATCTCCAGAGATAAATAGTGAGATTATGAGATCATATCCTCTGAAATTAATTCCCTGGTATTCAGTTTCTCCAGCTTCGATCCATGAATTCTGCACAAAATGTTTCAGGGAACACAGTGCATCTCAGCTAAAGATTACTTGTTAATAAACAAGATTATTTTATGAACAACACAGAAATCAGAGAAGGTCAATAAACAAACCCTATTTTAATAACATCTTCTGCATTGGTTCCCCAAGAGGACCAGAGCAGAAAGTGAATTGATGTTTCTATGAAAACTCCAGCTCCACATACTCTGCTGCTGTTAATCAGACTTCTTAATTGCTCTGGAGCAAGACTGTGCATGAGCTGAGGATGAGGACTCTCCTGGACAGGGGGTCAAAGACAACTCTGCTAAAATGAGCAATAGTACGATAAAATGGCAATAATCTGATAAAAACCAGAATTAAGGTGCAGAACACGGGCCTCTCCAAGAAGTGCAGAATGCATCTTAGGCACACGGGCTATGTGCTTTTAGAAGCAGATTGCAATTAAATCATCCACCAGTAAGTGGGTGAATGGTCATTTTTTTGGCTGAGCAAGAAGCAGGAGAGCTTAACAGTCTGCTCAAACATTTTATCCTCTGCATGGCCATTTTCAGCCTATCTGTGGCCAGCCTTTTGAGGTACCACTGCATTAAAAATGTTCTTCCCTGAAGGTACTTCCACACCACAGCAGATGTCACTGACTTGGCACTGTTTGAAGGGTCTATTAAAAGTCATGTAATTAATTACTTGGGCTGTCATCACAGCACTGCTTTTGAGATATCTAAAATGGTTTATTATTGATAGCCTTATGCTGCAGTGTGCCGAGCACCTTCCCCCTCACCCCTGGACGCTGAGACAAGGGCCAGTGCAGGCTCCCCAGGCTCTGAGCATCCTGTCTCCTCCTGAGGCTGCTGCTCCCTGTGGCACTCAGCACAGGGCCCAGTGCCGCCACTCCTGGGAGACCTGACCCAGCAGCAGGCACTGTGGCGAGCCCCAGGTGTTTGGAATACTGAATCCCGTGTCAGTGAATGATTTGGGAAAGTGATATTCCCTGCAGCTGGGTAGGACCCACACCAGAGTGGGGGAGCATGACAGGAAGGGAGCAGCAGGGCTGAACTGCTCCACACCAACCACAAGCCCAGTCCCCCTTGCCTTGCTCAAGGGACATAACCTGTGGTGAGAATAAGCATGAAGGAGAAAAAATGAGCTTGGAAAGGGGGAAGGAAAGATGCTTTCTCTGAGTGTTTTAGTGTTAGCCTTTTTGTCTTCCAATACCCAAATAGTTAATTAAATACATAAATAATTGGCAATATATTAATTCAATTTCCCTCAAGTCTAGCCTGTTTTGCCCATGATGGTAACTGAAAGTGATCTCCCTGTCCTCATTTCAACACATAAGCTTTCTCATTCCTGATCTTCCTTTTTCTCTCCCCTTCCTCTTAAGGAGGAGAGTGAGTGAGCCACTGGTGGGAGTTTGGCTGCCAGTCATGGCCATCCCACCACACCTAGGTACCAAACATCTCACATGGACAAACACTGAACCATGTGCAGGGACCTGGGAACTACAGCACCTGTGGAAACCTCAGTGACAGGGATGGCTCCTGGTGCCCACTCATCACCAGACTCAGAGAGAGCTGTGGCACCACCTTTGCTAAACTCTCTGGCTGCACCTAATTCCTTCATGAGGAAGTGTCTCTTGGGCTCTGCAAAATTTCTGCCAACACATTTGACTTCCATCCTGGGACAGAAAATGCAGTATAGCAAAGCATTCTTGAAAAATTGCTGAGCTCTTCTCTGTGGCAGTTATGAAAACATCTATTGCCAATAAAACGAGAAGGAACAAATTCTGAGAGGTGAAAAAAATCTATAGGCATACAGAGGATAAAAGAAGAGTAATCTGCTGCCTAGGTCTCTAAAGCACAAATCTTTGGTTAATTTCAGTGGCTGATATTGCTGTTGTTTGTTTCATTTTAGACATACCACCAGGAACAGAAAAAGAAGCATCACATTTAGGGTTAGGTTATAGAAGATAATTTACACAGTTTCCTCTCAAAATTGATTCAAAATGTCTCAGCTATGAGCCAGGTCATGCAAGCTAAGATATCCCTAAACACTGTAAACAGAGTACAAATAAATATGAATTTGAAATATGAAGAGGGGGATGTCTCCAGGCATTTTTCTCAGCATCCTCCCTCGGTGATATGAAGAGTCATCAGCACACTAATGAACACAGTCACGCTCAATATTAACAGGAACTTTTCTCAAGTGCTACCAAGGGCCAAGAAATATGACATAGGAAGTCATATAAGAGTGTTTAAAGTAGAAAGAAAGCAGAACACAAGCAGATTTAGGACCTCACCTGAAGTCTATTGAATAGAATGGGTAGAAACCCCTTGACTCAGTGATGCCTTATATCTTTCTTGAGAGAGAAGCATTAAAACTAGCATTTTCTCTGTAGGAAACAAAGCTACAGATACTTCTCCAAGCCCAGAGACAAATCTGCAAAGCAACAGTAATGAAACTGAACTAGAAGTGAAAGCAGGGAGCTCGCTAGGTATGACTGTGCCATGCAGTTTGGCAGCTATGCAAGCTCATGTATTTAGGGCTGCAAACATGGATACATGATGTGGTGCTGTGCCAAGTGATTCAGGCTGGCTCTAAAAGAGACACTTGTGTAACCAAAACCTCTATGGCCATCTTTGCTTGGCACCCCATTTGATCTCAGAGGAGTAGAAGGTTTTACCTCAGCAGCAGGAGGCAACACTTGAACTGGCCAAACCCAGACTGACTAGTTTCCAGCTACAATGCATGTCCTCCATCCAGGAAAGTTTTCCCATGAAAGAAAGAAAGGCTGTGGGGAAAAAGAACCCCAACACCCAGGAATCATCTCTACAGACTGTTACAGCTGGTTGCACTTACTTGACAAAATGCAGTGCTCCTTGTGGCTGCTGCAAGATCTGCTAGATGCTGTCTGCTGGCCACAGTGGTGCTCCCAATGAGGAAAACTCTCTCCTTTGGAATAGGAAGAGGCTCTACTTGATCCCAAAGTAGAGACTGTGGATGAACAGGCTAATTTTTCCTCTGTTTGAACTCTGAATTTGCATGAGAAGTTTTCCATTTGAGTATCATTCTATTCTGCACTGATTTATCTTTTTCTCTCCCACTTTCTGCAAATTGAAATAAATGGATTAACTAGAATTCACTTGACCTTCTGTTGTTTAAAACCGAGTCTTACTTGTTATGCTCATACAAGGTGGCACAGAACTAAGCAGACATCCAACCTAGACAGGCAGGCTTTTATGTTATGTAAAGCATAAGCAGATTTCAAAGCAAAGCTACTATTAACCTCTGCCTAATTTTTTCTAAAAGGATTTTTTTAAAAGAATTTGAAAGCAGGGCAAAGCGAAAACTGCATTTCAGAATAAGGCTTGTTAAGCAAATGCCAGTGAGATAATACATGACTCAAGCATACTGCAATGCTTCCCTTCATCTGTCCTCCCATTTACAGAAATAAAATCACAGAATGGGTAAGTTTGGAAGGGACCACAGTGGTTCAAGCTCTCTGCTCAAGCACATTCATCCATTGGAAGAACTCTTGAATATCTCCAAAGAGTGAGACTCCACAACCTCTCTGGGCAATCTGTTCCTGTGCTCAGTCACCTACACAGTGAAGAAGTTCTTCCCCATGTTCAGGTGAAACGCTGTGTTCCAGTTTCTTCCTGTTGCCTCCTCTCCTATTGCTCAGATGGAGCAGAGCCTGGCTCCATCCTCTTGGCCCCCCCCTTCAGTTACTGATAGACATTTCTGAGCTCCCCTCTCAGTTGTCTCTTCTCAAAGCTGAGCAGGCCCAGCTCCCTCAGCCTTCCCTGTAAGAGAGATGTTCTAGTCCCTTAATCATCTTTGTTACCCTCCACTGGACCCACTCAGGATCTCCACATCTCTCTTGTACTGAGGAGCCCAGAACTGGACACAGCACTCCAGATGTGCCTCACCAGGGCTGAGTAGAGGGGCAGGATCACCTCTGAGCTGCTGGCAGTGCTGTTCCTAATGCTCCCCAGGATACCATTGGCCTCCTTGCCACAGGACACACTGCTGGCTCATGGATGGCTTGTTGTCCACCGGGACCCCCAGGTCCTTCTCCACAGACCTGCTTTTCCTCAGCTTGTGCTGGTCCATGGGTTATTCTGCATTTCTCTCTGAACCTCAGATGGTTCCTCTGTGCCCATCTCTCCACACTGCTGAGGTCCCTCTGAAGGACTGCACAGCCCTCAGGGGAATCAGCCTCTCCGTTTCAGGTTGACTCTCTCACCATCAGGTGGCCCCTCTTGCCGTGTGTGTGCTGCACACCTTGATCTCAGCACATCTGCCTGTTCATGTGATGGCAATAATCAAAACTACTCTGAGATAGCAGAGGGTGCTGCTCCAGGGAAGACTAAATCATGGTGTAGGTCTTATGAATTTACTGCTTCATTTGGGAAACATCAGGTGAATATAAAGAAGCAATTGCATTGCTACTTCCTTCTCTCTTACTCATGTGCCAGAAGCTTCTTATTAGGGATATTCAAGTGACCCGTGTGACAAATTACTGCCTCAATAACTTTCCCTATGAGCACTGCCACAATTGTGCCATCACAAATCCAGCCAGTAACATTTCAGCAGTGTGCCAGGAGCAGACCAGAAAATGAAGGACACACAGTTTACTTCTTAGCAGTTCAGTCCCCAGAGAGTGACAGTGTCCAAATGCCTCCGTTCATGCCCACTAGGAGGAACCAGGTAACATTCCTGCTTTTCTTTTTTCATCACCTACCACTTTGAAGAGGGCTGACTAAGGATCTCAGACACTGAAAAACAGACCTATCAGGTAATGTAGCACTTCTCTCTTTTTACAGCAACAGGATTATTCTCTCTTGGCTACTGTATTCTAAACGTATGGAATGAAGCCAATTATCTCAAATATTGGTCTTCAATAGTTGGGTGCTCTAATCTGCTTTTCCCTGTGTTTGGATCAATCCTGTCTTTTCTGAAACCTCTTTGAATCTTTCCTCAAATATCTGTCAGTAATAGCTGATCAAAACTCAAAACTTCCACCATGTGGGGAAGTCCAATGATGATGAAGTCCTAAGACCCTGCAGTACAAATCTGAACATTTCTAACACTCCTCTGGTTCAGATGCAGCTAGAGGTAGGCACACTCAAACAGCCATCCTTTAAAGCCTAATCAAGGCTAAAATAGACAGGCTGTGCAGCTTTGATGTGGATATTTATTTCCCTGTTTTGTCTTAACTCCTGCAATCTAACTCCTCCACCCAGCTATGTACGGTGCTAGTCTCACTTCTGTATAAGATACTGACCAACCTCAGGCCACACAAACTTCAAAACAGACATTCCATCCTCTCTGGAAGATGTCAAAACATTCAAGTTTGCTTTATAAGTAAAAACACAAAAAAGGGCAAAATAAAATACTGAAATTACTTTTCAAAGTGCTCTATACCAACTTAGACTGTATGCAACATCTAAATTACAATTGGAGCAAGATGCTTTTGGCTTGTCAAATTTAAAAAAAGGTTCAAAAACTTTCCTTGAAATTTTAAAAAGAATGTGCAAGTGTATGTGAAATACAATTTCCAACACCAAACCTATTTGTTTGAACATTTTCAACTGTTTTGCTTCAGTAATTTTGCTCCTGTTCCTGAACAGCTGATTGTTTTCACTGTTTTCTGTTAATAAACAGCACATAATTAAAGATAAACAAGGTACCACTGCAGGATGACTTGAAGGAAAAGGAGTTACCTCAGTGGTACCACGCAACATATGCAGGGCTCTGAATTAGATAAGAATAACGTGGTTTAGCTTTCCCCTGCAGAGTTTCAGTGATTCTAGTCTCCCCTAAAAAGAAATGAACAGAACTAGAGCAAGTATTCCCACTAAAACTCACACTGACAAAGTAGAAAGGACTTAGTAAAACTGCACAGGTCTGTTCTACACTCTTTGCTGTTACTTCAGGTATAAGTCTTGAAATTTGGACTTAAATATGTTTTCAATACATGTTTATCTGTCCACCTGACTATATTTTAAGGGAACAATCATTAACTAAGTATCCATGTTACAATCATCTCAACCATTGTGTGGTCAATTTTGAGTGCCTTCTCTTTTAACACAGTTTTTAAGAAGCAGTCTTCATAGCTATGCATAGTGAAAACAGTTTCTAAAAGGAATTTTGCAGGAATCTTTAGCTTTGAAAGCATAGATAGCCCAGAGAGATGTGTGCTCTCCACTCAGTACCTAGTGGATATTTCCTGTATCAGAGCATCCTGGGCACAGCTCTCAGAGAAGCAGGCAAACATTCATGAATTCCATGATCCCCTGCAGCACTACAGCATGGCACAGAGGGGTCCTCTGAACGTGGAGCTGCAGTGGTGCAATGTTAATGTCACAAGCTGCAGACATCACCAAAGCAATATAATTTACTAACTCATTACCCTGTCTCCCCCTCCTGCTGCTCATCCTGCAAGACAGTTCTCTGCCCAAAATGGGACTTCACCAGGCATGGACTTAATCTGAGTAGTAGGGAAAGAAAAGCACCAGAACAAGATAGAAGGGATCTTCAGAAGTTGCAGCTCACCTCTGCGATTCCTTGCGTTTTCCATCCTGGAATAGCTCTGAACAACCATGCAGTGAGCAGCCTTTGTCCTTTACAGATGGGACTGGTCTGGCCTCAGAAGCAGCCCACTTTGTGAATGCCTCTGCTACGTGAGTCCTGGTTTCAACCTGTTCTTTACAAGCATATAGGCAAACAAATGAAGAAAAAAAAGACAAAAAAGAAGCCAGACTATCTAGTATTGTCTCAATTTAAAAAACATGAGTGACTGCAAGAGCTAGATATTTCTACAGCCAGCCACATTCCTAGTATCCCTGTGCACAGTCTGTGTAATTTGTAGTATGTTTTATCTATCCTTCAGTAAGTCCATCTGTACGTATGCTATAGTTACCACAGGAGAGTTAAAAATACATCCTAGGTGTAGCAATACATAAGGCAGATCCTCACCAGTAAACTAGGAAATGAGTAATTCCCCCCTCTCCTGAACAATTCTTCACAATGACAACTCCCTCCTTCCCACACACCTACACTCTCACAGCCTGGAGGAGCTGGGGGCGGGGGAAAGCTGAGCTTTGCAATGTTGTCTGGAAGCTCATCAGATCCGGGCCACTTCCAGTTAAAGGAGGGAGCAAGTTCAAAGCCTCTACTGATCTCTGCTCTGAACTGGCATTGTGCTCAGAGACATCTGTGCCTGCTGCTGAGACACAAGTCTGCTGAGCCAGAGAAGAATGTGTACGAGCATGTCCCCTGTGAGGAGATAAAAACAGGAGAGCAGGGAAACCCCAAACCTGCTCAGGTGGCTGACAGTACTGGAACACTGAGTTGAATTGACAGGAGAAAATGACAACCAAATCCAAGTGAACTACAGTGGCTTCTGAGCACTGGCAGAAGATGCTGAGGGGGAGAGAAGACCAAAGCGAGGAGATGCGCAGAGGGAAGGTAATCCTGGCACTGTTGACATCATCATGCTGTGTGCATCTGAAAGGTTCCAAGCTGCAGGCTACTTTGCAGCATTGGCTTTTTTCCCTTCCCTAAATGCATGCACTTTAAAAGTCTCTGGTTTTCAAATCCTAGATATTGTACTGGGAAATTAAGAAACAGCCTTCCAGAACAGTAAGGTATTTCAGCAACTATCAGAAAGACATGCTTGATGATAAGCTGTATAATTTGTCACATCATTTCCCTTCTACCAACTGTTAAAGGATTCTGAATTGTGATAAAAATTGCCCAATTGCTGCCATTAGCTTGGGCCTGGATTTTTTGCAGCATCCATGACATCTTCAGAGTCAGTTCACTGACTAGAGATGGAGCTACAAACACACACCTTGCATTTGCCATGACAAATACAGTGACAACAGCTGTGGCAGGTCCCATCTCTGGTCCTTGAAATCATTAAAGAAGGGAAGACGAGTGGGGAGAAAACAGATACTTGCATGATTGTGATCCAAACCAGGTTTCAGCAGAGGTGGGTTCCTACTGCCCTCTGCTGTAACATCCCTTTACAACTCCTAGGAAGGAAGCACGACTGCCTGACGTGCAACACTGGGTGTTACACCCAGATTGTATTAAAACTGTGGAGAGTGGAACAAGACAGTTAAAAACAATAGGCTTTGGTTTCCTGCTGCTGCTTTTAATTCTTGAAGTGGATATATACTTCCCAGATGTTGACCGACGCTCTAGCAAATTACTGGTAAGTCTCCCTAGCAAAATATTCCATTGAAGCTGCCTGAAGCTTCTTTGGCACTGCACAATCACTGCAGCACCAGAAACACAGCAAATTTTCCTAGCAGCAAAATGGGATACTTTGACTGGACAACTCAAGTGGTTTATATATATTTTAAAAAGGACAAAAAGTCTAATTCATCATCTTAATATAAGACAGCAAAAGACTTAGGTAATGAATAATTAAGAAAGGTCACCATGCAATACTGATGTGTATTTGCAAGTTGATCCATATTTACAGAATTCCTTTCAGCTGTTTTTCCAGTAGTTCTTGATGGAGATTTCTACAGAGCTACCGACTTATATAACAAAAGTTGAACAAGTAATTTTTGTCTGTGTGCTTTCCCTTTACTACTCAAACACCAACAACAGTAAATTTACTGAAGCTGGCTGAGATATATCATGTTTCTTCTCTTGCCTCTACTGTTCATGCAAACAAAATGATTTCCTATAGAAAACACTACATATTTAAGGGCAGTAAACAAGATGCCTCTATTTAGTTTGACAGCACAGCCCTTCCCCCTCCCAAAATAAAACAAACATCACAACGTCTGTAACATGACAATTGTAGCTTGGCAACATGCACATGTGAAAGATTGCATGTGTAACAAATCTTGTCACATACAGAGAGGCTACACCTAAATTCAAGGAGAGGCTGAGATTCTCAATGCCATCTGGGTATACACATACTTCCTGTCAGAAGGAATAGGAACTGGACATTCCAATCACTCTAGTGGACTTGGAATTCCCTTCTGTGAACAGCTTGTGACACCAACATTTACTCCTGTTGTAATTTCATTCCTAAAGTCTTTGCAGTAACTCTGCAAGCAGCTGTAGTTAAGGGAGAACACAATCCTAAGCCAAGGCTGCAACACATGGACACTGCATGGGCAAGGAACTGATAAATCCACAGATAAATCCACACCTGCACATATCTACACCCTCATACAAGGCTAACAAGACTCATTGCCTTTCTAATACCCTCTCTGAACTTTGGATCAAGTTTCCTCTATGAGCTGCTCTCCCTTCAAAGAAAGGAGGACATAATTACAGTTCTCAAATGGCCTGAGGCATTCAATTCCTTATTTTTTTTAAGATCTGCATTCAACTTACATGAAAAGGACAAACAGTAACCTAATGAGGCATTTGAGTTATGGGAAATCCTGGGAAAAAAACTGAGAACAGAGCCTGCAGGCAACTGCACAAATGCTAGTGAGATTTGGGATTCTGTGAGATTTTCAGAATAACATCAAATGACTGGACTAAATTTGCTCAAGGAATGGGCTGGATCTTTTTAAAGATCTGATTCTCATCTTAAACTGTGTTTGTCTGCAGCGTAGAGATGCACAGGTGGATGCCTGTTACTTACACCACTGTTAACCCTTTAGATTTCAGCAGAGCCTTCTTCAGGGCTCTTTTTTGCCTTCTTAGCAAACAGTCCACTTCAATAATTTTTCTGGGTGAGATTAAAAATGCATTTTTCCCACATAAAAAATAAAAAAATCCCGCAAATAAGAACAGGCTCTGGAAATTGAACTAGATATTTGGAAGAGAGTTTTTCTGGAATCTAGGGTGTGGCTTTGGGGAAAGCCACATGAATTTCAATACACAAATTGTCTTAATTGCAAAAGGGAACTACTTCTGTTTTTAATTAAGTACACACATAGGTTCTCCACTATATCAGTGGACTAAATCAAGGACTAAGGACTGCTAATCCATATAAAAGCTTCATTCTAGGTTATGTATACTTGAAGAATGTGATTGAATAAATTGGTCTGAAAGGTTAGAGTACAACTACTGTTCTACACTACAATAGTGCAAAACTACCAAAAGATAAAGCAAAAACCAATGAAATCCTAATATAAGTAAGCCCTATTGGCCTTAAAAGCACTACTGAAATCACAGTATGACAAGACATGCCAGAATGTTTCTGGTTTCACTTTCATCTCCAATTAATTCTCACATTTGCACAAAGCCTCCTCTTTTTGAACATTTATTTTGCCTGCTAGAAAAGACTACAGGTTCAGCAAATCTTAAGTTACACACTATTTCTAATCTTATATAATGTACTACTCATCTTGGCATACAAATTATTTCATAGAGGTTGATTACCCAAGTGGAAGGCAAGGCCTGTCCTCTTGCTCCCACAAGTTAATCTGATTAAACAGATCCATCTGAACAACTGATAGGTACTACTGCCTGCAGACTCTGCAAAATCAAAGTCCATATGGCTACAATGCTTCTTCACCAACAAAGTCCCAAAAGCTTTGATGAGCAAAAGGCAGAGGAAGCAGACCTGCCCTCTGCTGAAAACACCAGGAGAGAGGAAGCAGTATCACCTCATTTCACCATTACAATAATAAAGCCTCTCCCTGGGACAGGTCAGCAACCTAAATGCAGTCAGGTTTATCATGAGTTTTCTTTCTCCCTCCTTAGAGAACAGTCTCACAAGGGAGAGAGCGAGACTTGTGAGTGAGAATTCAATTTCTTCAGGCTGTATTGGGGTGAGGTTCCCATGGCATCATCTTCCTCATATACCCTCACACAGGTTCCAGCATCTTACACAGTCCCTGGAGATCTGGAGATGTGAGCAGTTTATCTCAAACATTTTCCAGAGCGGTAAAGAGGCAGAGACTGCTCTTCCCCTGACAGCAGAGGGTTACAGAAAATGATAAATGCAATCTCCAAGTGCAATTCTTTCTTCCACTAGCTCAGTTCTATTGCATATCACCTGTCCAAAGTCATTTTCCCTTCAAAGGACACCCTTTCCTTTCAGGTGACAGCTGGCAGCTCTCCCTTCCTTAGTAACAGTCTTGAGATAAACATAAATAAATCTTCAGGTTGCTGAGGCTCCCAGGTTACCTTTTTTCCCCATAAATATAGGATTAGGCTTTGGAATAATTTACCTGGAATTAAAATTGTACAATAATTAGATACAGAGCAGGATGACTACAATGAGAGGAGCTATTGGAAAGGGCTTCACTGGGGTTTCAACAGTCAAATTATGCAGCTTCCTTCAAGATGCAATTTTTTTAGTCTTGCAGGACTCAGACATGTCCATAGGAGGGAACTAGAAAGGGCCTGAGACTGGAGCCAAGCACTACCACACAGCTGCTCTATAATGTAATTTTTAGCACAAACCTTGACACACTTTCCCCCATGCCAAAATGCCATTTACAAACAACACACACACGTACCATTTCCACACTGCAGGAGAAAGATCTGGCAGTGCATGAACTTATTCACTTACAACAAGAACTTATCGTAAGAGTGAGAGGGGAGAAGATTTCTCTTATCTGGACTTGCTACATCTCACTACAGATATTCTTTGGTGAATACTTCATAAAATACCTAAGACAACAGGAATGGACTGAGGTGAGTGCTTGATCTGAAGACTCATTACGTACAGGGATGTATCAGAGGAACCAGCTAGTAAGGTTAGTTAATTATTTCATGGTTATAGAGAATCACAGAGTCCTTTACATTGGAAAGGAATTCTAAGGTCATCAAACCCAACCCTTAAGCAGTGGTAGTTCTTCTCTGGGTGTGCCTTCTCACCAAAATCAGTGGGAAGTGAATATGTGCAAGAGGACACAGACCTTTTCACCAGGAAGGTTAAGCCTACCTGCTCTGCATCACTGGAAATAGAGAAAGGAGATCACAGCAAGAAGTAGCTGCAGCCCTGGGGTGTGCAGCAGTACCTGTGGCATAGAAGCAACTCAGAAAGGAAGATGCTGTTGCCAAGGCAACAAAAGAGTGCAGAGGTTCTGGGCATCCTTTCCTGGACTCCCACAGAGAGTTGGGTTTTGCTCTGGCAGAGCCAGGAGGACAGGAGGCACTACCCCCATGTGCCCTCACACAGGACAGCACTCTTCCTTTGGGACACAGGGCTCAGCTGGCACAGGCAGTGCAACATCTCATCAGCTGAAGCCAGACAGAGTCTGTTTCTGTTTAGCAGAAGTTCCAGCTGCTTTCAGAAATCCCAATGATAAAGTACAAGCCGAAAGAAAGAAATCCAGATCCTATCTTTCCGTTTAGTTCTAAATTAGCAACTGTGGCCCTTGAAATTGTTGCTTTTTTGCCATCATCCTGAGAAAATCAGTTGCTTGTCATGCCTCAATTAATACATGACCTGACAGGTTTTTTGTTGGGATCCAACAAAAGACATTCAGCAGATATTAATCATTAGACAAGCTTCAAATGAGACTTTCATGTTCAATAAAAGGCTGATCCCATGCAGTAGTAGATAAACCTTGATCCCAAATAGATGGCCTTTGTACAGTGTGAGAGGAAACCTTTGCCTTCCAGGTTTTTTTACTGGATACTACTTGCTAGTGATCCATGTGGGATTCTGGCCAGAAAGGCTGACTCACTAGGGATGGCCTGCCTCACAGTACAGCCATCAGAGCACTGAAAGCTTCATGCTGGGAATGGCTGACATTGAAAAAGAGCATTTTTCAATGCTTAGGGCACTTAGTGCAGGCAGCATCCATTTCTCTTTAGCTACTTTTCCAAGGCTTTCCATGTCCTTTCAACAATACACTTGCTGTGCAGTAAGAATCAAGAAGAGTTAACAAATTATCTTTCCTGACATTCCTTTTCATGGAAGCAAGACTAAATTCTCATAACTGCAAAACTGCTGTGCCTGGGGCTTCTGAAATGAGCTGGACATGTATGTTCCATCTGTTTAAAGAGTAATTACAGGGATCAACATAAGCTTCTTGCTTTTTATGGAACAACATTTGCTCTTGTTAGTGAAATAGCATTTCAAGGAAGTCAATAACTACAGAAATACAATGGTTGTGGATACAACTACATTCTGGAAACTCTGTGAGTTTTATGAATTTGAAATCAATGAACATTTAATGTTCCTGGCAAATTACAAGTTTTTTCTCCAAAATACCTGCTGTAACAACGGTTTGAATTAAAGCAGCATGTGATACAGGGCAATCACCCTCTAATGCAAGACAATCACTTGCTTTAAAAAGATATTAATGCACGGATGCTACATCAACAAATAGTTAAACCTCTCTACCTATCACACATGGGATATTGACACAGGGGACATTCAGGAACATGCCCGTATGGCCAAGAGACAACAACAGATGGTACATGGCTGCAGTTAGTGCTCCAATCTGTGGCAGTTTGGAGTTCTTAAAAAAAAAAAAAGACAGTCTCACATTACCTCACATCATAAATAGAGTGTGAACTGTTTGCAATAAAAGCATGAGGGGGCAGCATCTTCAAGAGTTTAACTCTTTGGAAGAGCAAGCCAAGAGGTTTAGAAATATGCTGGGTCCAGGGTACACAGACTGAACTCCAGGTGTTCAGGCTTGTGGTTCAATGCTCCAATCTCCCTGCAGCCTCTCCATAGTCCTTATGAACATCATGCCAGGAGGAAGAAAAGTATTTGATATACAGATGACCTGCCACTGAAAACAGTTATGGGGTTTTTTTTTCTGTTTCTAGACATTCTTACACAAGTGACTATTGCTGAAGGACATTGAATTCTTGGGACAAACTAATTGTAAGTATAAGAGGTCATCATTTTGTCAGATAAAGTCTTGCTTTGTGGAAAATGGTAAAAGAAGCATTATACAAATTCTATCACTATCTTTTTTATAGATTACACAACTCAACTGAAAAATTCTTTTAGCTAGTAAAAGAAACACCTAGATGCTATTTTCCTAAATAACTGCAGTTCACATTTAAGTGAGTACAGACCTATCTCTAACTCTGAATGAGAGGCCACTTTGTCTACTCTTTTGGCCAGCAGCACCACATATTTCAAAGATGTATTTGTTCCTTGGGTTGTTCACACTGAGTTGTACTGTTTATAAAACAGCATTACCAACTATCACCATCTCCAGCTGAATAGCCATTATGATAGGTAGCCTGGATACCAGGAAAACACTTGCTAAAGCAGCACAGAACACAGTAACATACTCACCAGAGTATGTTAACCTTTCCTGCATTTCAACTGCTTCTTTTAGCTTTGCTTTTAATGAGCTAGGGTGTCTGGGGGGGGTTCAGGTTGGCCACCTAACCAAAGAAGCTGAGGGATACTTGAAAATGTATATACATACACATAAACAGCTACCTGTAAGAAAGTATAGCAGCAGAAGCCACAAAATAATAAACATGAGGCAGAAGCAACTAAAATAAAGGCAGCTTTTCAGACTGAAAAAAGTGGATACATAAAGACCATCATAAGTGGGTATGAAACTATACAACTAGCTTATTTCCCACCAGACCTACAATGCTTAGTACTCCCAGAATGGAAATACTAAAGCTAGATGAAGTCATATGTGGACCATTTTCTTGGAAAAGCAAAAAGGCATTCATACTGAAACAAGATAAACATCAACTGCAGCACACCACTTCTGCTTTCCCTATAGGAAAATGGATAAAACCAGTTGGTTTTCAAATACTGTTTCAGAGAGGAATTTTGAGTGGTTTCCAGCAAAAGTTAGCAGTAGGCTCAGATGCCTATTTCAAAGCAGTATGTGCGTCATTCCAGTGCTCTCCTCATTTCACTTGCTCTTGTTTCTCTTTTAAGTTATAGACAGCAGTGTGTACTATCTCCTACATGGACAGATGTACAGTGACTTCTAATATCACAGGCTAATGTTATGTAAATTTAAGAATATATGCTGGGTTTTTAAGAAATGTGCAAACCCAATGCACAACTGAGTTTTAAAGAATAGAGACACTTGCAATTTGTGGACCGGGATAGCAAGAACCACTTGTGAGGTTGCAGAAGCCCAACTCCTACCTGAGGGACAACATGTTGACATGGGATCTTCCACAGGTACTAACAAATGGTTCCAATGGGAAGAATGCAGACAGATGCCTTCATCCCCATTTTTCATAGCCATTAACTCTCACATGCAAGACCACTGCAGCCCAACCATCAGCCCAGCATTGCCTAGATAATCCTCTAGGATGTGCTAGTAATAAAGCTGAGCAAGGATCATGATTTTTTTTTCTTGTCTCACAGTGCTTCTTCTTCTGTTGAACCAATTCTAAGAATTGCAGGCATCAGTTCCAAGTACAAAAAGACAAGGCTAGTATCTAGCAGCAATCAGCATAGGGAGATGAGCAGCCAACAATACAAGGCAATTTAAACTTTGCACATTAACACCATGGCAGGTCAGTGCTACTGCCAATATGACAACACTGTTGTGAGGGAAGTACTGCAGTGTTTGCTTCAGCTGCTGCTTAGAAATGCTATTTGTGGGACAGCAAAAACACAACAGGAAAGCAGTGTTTGGTATGGGTGAAGTTTGTTTTTCTTCCTTTGAATAAGTTAAAATGAAGAAATAAAAAAGAAATACGATAAAACTAAGACTAAGGCAGAACCAAAGTTTTGGGGCTGTTCCAAGCAAAAAGCCAGAACCCTTTATTAGGAAATAGTGGCCAGTGTTGGCAGTACTGTGCACAGGACACTACTACTGTTTTTAAGTAGGAATCTAACCCTGGCTGCAGGCCTGAGTCAAGAACTCTCATCTCCACTCTAATCCTCAGTATCACTATTGTCAAAAACTCCTTCGATATTTTTCCTCCCATCATACTTATTTACCTTAAAAGGTTGTGGGGCAGATTTATTGCTCATGTACTGGTGGATTATTAAGCAAACATAAAAGCAGGATAGGAATGAATGAGGTTTGTAGCATAGAGAAACATTTCTTCTCTTAGAGCATTAACACTATGAACTTCAGCCCCCCAGAAAAAGTCTTCTGCAGTTTGAAGACTAGAGCACCAAAACCAGTGACTCAAGGGATTACCATAACAAACCTGTAACAAACCTACATGCACAAACAGCACACAAATATAGTTGGAGTAATTTGGTACAAAAATTACCACAGCCAACCCCCTTAAAAACAGTTAACCATAAATGCCTGCAAATAATTAGTTATTGATCATTAAAAGGCTGCACTTCACCTATCTAGGCCCACTTGTACAGACCTGGGTGACTAAACAAGCCCTGATCTTCCTTAATGGAGGTTCAAATGCTTTTTTGCTGTGCACTGATGCCACCACCTGGCTGTTTTCATAACTCAAACTCCTGCATCTACTACTTACTTTTACTAAGGTTTTTCTTTGTTAAGGCAGCAAAAGCAGTTCATCCAAGCAAAAAATACTCAGCCCATTAAGATATCTCTGCTGTCACCCACAAAAAGAATACACAACATTGTATGGGAATAAACTGATGCCTGACAAGTATGTGATAAGTCAAGCTCTTGCATGATTGCCAGAGTTGCCCAACAAGGTATGTTCAATGACACCTTCACATGCTGGCCACAAGCTTCAGAGCTTCATTTCCTCAGTTCAACACTACAGAGCCCTGAGGGCAAAAGCTATTTGTTGTTCTGAACTACCACCTACTGCTAGAAGAACTGAATATATTTTATTGCAAAACAAGTACATGCTATACTCTCAAGCAGATGCTTGAACCAATAGTTCAGCAGAAAGCTGAAGGCATCCAATTATTCTGAGCCCAGACTTTACTGAAGCCTCCTTTCTGGAGTTATCACACCCTTCTAGTCACACATGGCTCAGTTTCTTCTCCAGAAAACCTAAATTGTATTCCACGAGAATAACCCTCATGTGGGTAAACACAAGGCTCTCAGGGAGTCACTAGGGCCTAGAACTTCAGGGATAGAGAAACAGATAGGTATGAGTGGATTAATACAAACTTCTCTTAGAGATTGAACACAGTCCTCTGAGAACTAAGAGTGTAGCTTAATTTAAGAGTGTAGCTTAACATAAGAGGCAAATATACACCCCAGTGTTGAGGAAGGCTGTAAGTCTGTACAGGCATGTTTCCACACCACACGAGCTCATGCTCACCCACCTGAGTGCAGAGAGTATCTGATGGCCAGAAGCATGTGAAAGCTTCTCAAAGGATCAGGCTGACCCTGGCTTTTTTCCTGCAGCTGGCTCACGGCTTGCTATCAAGAAACGGCGTGTGCGAACTCTGGAGGGTCAAATGCCTCCTGAAGATATCAGTGTTCCCACCACCTTCCCAGAGTCTCCTGCTTCTGAGCCTTAGGGAGTCTGGCACACAGGCTGTCCAAGAACTGCTGCCAGGCCTGCCCTAAGTTGTAGGCAGCTGTGACCAGGGCTGTCTACAAGCTCTTGCCTCTCTATTCCCTTCTCACTTGTACCTTAGACCACAACTATGAACAGCACACCTTCCAGCATGGCTTCCCCTCAGAAACCAGTGCTTGAAATCTTGTCATACTAGCTTGTCTATCTCTTACTGGACTGCCACATGTTTGGAAAATCGTGTCAGCAAGCAGGACAACACATCCTTTTTCTCCTGCCAGCACAGAGGCACCTAGCCCACAACCAGTCCATGACTGCAGCTGCCTACTGAAATAGCAGCTCTGTACCTGACATCCAAATCTCTAATCCTGCAGTGACCACAGTGGTACAAGGCATCTCCTCTAGAACAAACTTCATGCTGTTGCTCCCAGGACCTGATTAAGGAACAGCTGCCAAGAAACCTTGCAAGCTTGTTGGAATGTGGAAGGGAAAAATTACTATGGTGTCAGCAGGTAACTGCCTTTTGTTTCAAGTAAACTGACACCTCAACCAGTATTTGTCCCTGCTACTGTTCACAGGATTTTGTGCAGTTGTCACCAGTTCATCCCCTACAGCACTCAGAGAGGGGAAGACACTGTATTGTCCCTGGAGGTTGAGGAAGGTTACACAGGCCTCTTATCCTTGTGTGCAGTCCACATAATTCATTGGACAGACCTCATATGGCAGAAAATAGGCACTTGGAGGCAAAATTGTTTCATGGCAGATTTCTCCTACACCTCACAGCTCTATGGAATTGCTTTTAAAGACCTAAAGCAGCCCTCCTGTTCAGATTAGCAACCCACTGTCTCTCCACACACTCAGATGGAACAATGTAGTAGTTCCATCTGAAGCCTCAGATGCCTGTCCCCCTCCTCCACCCTTACAAGCTCGATAGGAAAACAGTAAATTCACCTGGATTCAATCTCACTTGCACAGGAAGCTGAATGTTTCTGGAGAGATCTCTTCAGTATCACTGTAGTAAAGACAAATGCTCGAAATGTTTGTTGCCCTGGTCTTCAAGAAGGTCTCTTCTTCCTTTCTGAACTGTACTCCATACCCCAAGTGCTGATCTTCTGGTAGTCAGGGACTACTGAAGTGCACAGCCTCTTCCTACTGCCACTGGGTTATCCAGCCACCAAAGACTTCATCCCTCTCATGAGACAGAAAAATGAGTATTTCACTGCAGCCCAAGGTACCACCATACTGTAACACCTGAGAAGCCAAAGAGACTTTGCCACCATTGTCCATTTCTTCTTTTCTGCCCAGTCAGAGAAACAGAAAGCATGACAAAAAGAAGAGAAAGGATATTGTGCAGACTGTGGGACAGCAGAGTAACAGACTTCAGTGGGACTCTGTAGTGTGGATCATTGACACCATGGGCATACACTAGGAACAAACTTCTGTTGCATACAACTAACCCAAAAGACCTAATCTGCATACAACAACAGCAGAAGCTCTGCAATCCAAAGCAGTACATGAGGACAATCAGGAGGATTCACTTCAATGCCACAAAATTGCCTTGAACTAGTGTAGATACACCTTTTCAAGGGCAACTCATTGTAGACAACTAGTGGAACCTGGCTAAACATCAAAGGATTCTCTCAAATCAGGTCTAAACTGTGCAAATCTCTTTTCAGCAATACATGCCTATAATAACCAGCCCATAAGCACAATGAAGAAGAACCATGTAACTAAAAGACACACAAATAGTACAATATTTGGTTAGGTAAGGTGTAAAAATTTAATACCAGCCCTATTCTGATAGCATCTCCCAATTAAAATTCCACATAAAATCAGAAACTAATATATTTTCTTTTCTGCAGTTTTGATATATTCCAGATCTAAACATACTTCATACTTTTTCTTATATATTTTCCACCAGTCCCTCTCCAATCACTGGAAAACAATGCAGATAACCTATAATCTCCCCATACTCGGTTAGACTTGAAAACAGAAGATTCCAGAGGTGGGGGAAGAAATCCAAAAATCTTCACCCAAGACAAAGACTAATTTTTGTATACTTTTCATGGGAGCTCCAATTCTCTCCAACCCTCACTACCCCCTTCAGAATCCTCAGATACTTAGTGAAATCACTTAAAGTCTGCAAAACTGGGAAATAAATTTGTACATCTAACTGAAGTAAGCCTAGTTTTAATGCATCAAGGTCTGAGTTGTTATGAACCATGCACTATGCACGCATTTCAGTACTGATCAAGGAATAAGGTTTTCACATGAGACAGAGCAGGATAAATATGGAATAAATGTCAGTTCTGCAGTAACAGCTTTCCATGCACGATCCTGTGACCACTAGATGGCATCTGCATGCCAGACCAATTTGAGAAAAAAATTACGTCAACTGGATTGGGTCTTTTTTTATTAAGTAATCCTGCTAAATCATTGTAATAGTATTAGTATAAACAAGTGAGACCAAGTTAAAAAGTATGTCTTCTTACTCTAGGTGGTAAAGGCAAGGCAAGAGCCTCTAAGCCTACCATGTCAGTCATGTATTGTACCTTTAGATAAGAGCCTTGAGTAGGAACGAATTAAATATTATATTTGTTCTCCAGTACTGCTTCAAGAAAAGGGCCTTAAGTCTTTTAGCTCATTCTCTTAACTCAGCCTCCTGGAAACCAGATGCAATTAAGGTGCAGCTAAGATGCCTATTAACATGTAAATCTCCTAAAATGTCCCTTCTCACAGCATTCCATGGAAGTGTTACACATTCTGTCTCTGTGGAAGTTGCAAATGGCCACCCAGGAACAGGAACCTGAAATATAAAAATGAAATATTCTGGGGTAGCTAATGGAAAACTACTGATTTATACATGCCTAGAAATTTGACAAGACAGTGAGTGAGTTACAGGGGCAACCAGAGAAATGCTGCTTGGATGTCAGAAGGA
The DNA here is from genome assembly GCF_012460135.2 of Molothrus ater. Taxonomy (NCBI): domain Eukaryota; kingdom Metazoa; phylum Chordata; class Aves; order Passeriformes; family Icteridae; genus Molothrus; species Molothrus ater. The sequence continues at coordinate 27,702,562 of NC_050480.2, forward strand.
ACGACATGAAACACTTGGAACTATTTTCACATTAAGCTTGCTGGGACTTCAAAACAATGGAGAAAAACTTACAATGGAATATATTCACTCTCCACAGTTGTCCTCTGCATTCATCAATGCTGTGTGCTCCTCTGCTCCATGTCATGAGCTGCACCAGTTTTATCCTCAAGATCCCATTTTTCTCTGGTTAAGCCTTTTCAATAATTAATCTGATCCATCCACAGCATTCTCTTTTGCACCTGAAGAGTCAAACCTTTAAAGCAATAGGAGGAGGGAAAACTCTCTACCAAGAAAAAAAATCAGTAGCTTACTTATTTTGCTTTCTGCAAATATAATTTACTATTTTTGAATATGAACTATCTGTAAGAATAGACAAATTATAATCCTTCCTATCCTAATGTTTTAATTCCTCCCTTTAATAGTAACTTGGATGAAGTTAAAACACTAAAACTTAACATCTGGGAATGTCTAACCTATATAAGGAGAACTTCAGGTGGTGCTCATTTCTACATTTCAGTCTATGAACTTTTTATCTTTCACATGAAGTTTACATCTTTACCTGAAGATACAAAAGTTTTTGCTGTTCTTTGTCAGCAGCTGGATCTAGTTATCACCTGCTCTCTGATATGGCTCCTTCTAAAACTAAAAGGAAGCTTGGGCTGCAGATTCTGTCAGGAAAGGCAGTGGAATCCAGGAAAGGGGTTGTGCTAGGCCACAGGCAATGCATATACTCTGCTTAAAGCTCCACCTGTTCTAACTGTTTCAGGCAGCAATGAGTTTTTCTTGGAAAAAATTATTGTAGTCATGTACTAGCAAGGGCTTGTAGCAGACACTTATTTTGAATTGTTCTTGAAGTCTCATTTCTTGGGACACACAGATGCACAGATTAATGAGCTGAAACAGGATATGGGAAAAAGAATGAAGTGTCCTTATTACCCATTAACATTATTATCTATTTTAACAAAGCACAATGAGACACAAAACAAGTAACCCAACAGCTTAGCTGTTTTCCCAACACCTTGAGTTCTGTGCAGGGAAGATGCTCAGGGACTACCAGTTCCATTAATCCACAGAAGATGAGAATTTGGCAAACCCAAAACAAGTACCTAAACCTGTGTCTTATCTGCATAACTTCTTTACTGACCCAACAGCGAGTTACAGCCACACGGTTTTCAGTGTTCAGCCCAACATGGCCTGAGGTTCCTTCAGCTTTGATCATCCAGTACATGCAGTGAGAATGCTTGGTTATAAGCACACAGCCACCTGGTTAGATGCTGTCCCCAAAACCTTGATAAACCTTTGGAACAAGACAAGAAAAATCCATCTATGATCCAGGTGAAAAAAAGTATACAGCTGCACTGAAAGTGAACTTGGAAGCTTCTGTTGCTAATTAGCAGAAGCAAAATAGTGACAGCAGAACAAAAACATCCATTTGCTTAAATGTCCCAACCTTGATATTGATTCATTGGGTTCCTTTTTATTGACAAGAATGGCTATATGCATGAACTTTATTGCAAACTCTGACTTGTACCAAAAAACCCTCCCTTGTCCTTTAACCCATGGGGACTCAAGACATGTGATTGTGCTGTTGACATCTCTGCCCCAGCATACAGAGAATTCTCTCATCCTTGCTTTTTCACAAGTTCATTTGAAGTCAAATATTCACATTAATCCTCATATACATTCCAAAGCAGATGGATACCAATCATGAACCAAGCTGCAATTTGAATGAGTTCAAAAGCAATATATTGAAATACCACTGTCTCTGCTCTTTGCTAAGCTGCAATATTACCTGGCAAGTTTGTATAATGCATCTTCATCTCTAACAAAGATGGCAGCAAGGATAGTCCCAGAAACACCAGCCTTGGACACAAAAATTAATAGCCAGCCAGCAAGAAGTTCAACACCTAGTTAAAGACTAGGCTTTTACAATTGTTATCTACACAAACCTCTACAAAGCAGAATCCCTTTTCTGTTAACCTCTGAGCTTTACATTAAAGGACAAGCACAGAACATTTGTATCTGTCATCTACAAATTCTGAAGATTCCAGCTATTCAGTTACTCTCAGATCACCTTCAGTTCAACCATATTCGAGGTTGAGCAATAGTGTCTTCTATACTTCTATTACTAGAGAGCAAAAAAATGTGTCTCCTAGCCCCAAACTAATCATACAGAGCTCCAGCAATTCAATCTGACAGGTTCCACTTAGACTTATCAAAAGATAAGCCACAGACAGGAACACTTCTTCATTTAAAGATACCTTTCTGTTCATTGATTCTGACTTTGGCAGAAACACAGCAAGGTGGATTTCTATGACCAAACAAGCTCACAACAGGGATGTAAAATTACTAACCATAAAAGCAACCTCCTTCTGCAGATCAGATCAATTTCCATCAGTTCCTCAGGCAAGTAAGTGCACTGGGATGCTACAAGCTGTCACAAGCTAATGTCACACCTACCTATTGGCCTTTCTCTCAACAGAGAGCACAGGACAAACAGAGATTGTCTTCATAACAGGATCCTGAAACTTGGTGACATGTGGCAGCAGGACACTTGCAATTAATCACAGTAAACTTGGAAACAAAATTACCAACTCAGACTTCAGTGGCCACAAGTATTCCTGTGTGTCTATATGCAGCAAACCAAATCCACTAGTTTAAGACCCTCACACTGTTTTCAGTGAGTCTACTTCTACAGCAGTTTTTGGAAATACACCAGATCATTACAAACAATGTACTAAACAGAAACAGTATTCAAGGTACTAGAGCAGCACAACCACAACTATATGAAACTTTTTTCCTCCTTTAAAGCAGCGAACAATTATCCATGCATAGAAAATACTGAGCACTATAAAGCATACAAAAAAAGTGATGCAAAACAAAAATTTGTATCAATCAACACAAAAGAGACCAAAGCTGTATCCCTTGCAGCATACTTTAAATTAGTATTTGGGAAATTCAAAATGTCCATCGACCAGAAAGGAAAAAGATAAGAGATTGTGTGCCATGTGTACTCTACTATAAACATGGAATGAATATTCCTGTCAGATAAAGGTGGGGGGATAAACACGCAAAAGCACATCTCAAATGGTGTAATGTTTTATATGCCTCTCAACAGCCCATATGAGAATGCTTCTGTTTATTCCCAGCACACTACACATGCTATTTAACAGTATTCAAGGCTTATACAGACAAGATGTTTATGTGAAAAATTATTAGCCATTGGATCACTAGCAATTTCCATGGAAGAAAGTTAATTTTATCTGCATAGAATTAGACTGAGGTTATTTTTTCTACTTCTCCCAGAATACACAATATTAAAAATAGAGATCCATACTAACCCTGTAAATGTAAGTTGAAGTGGTGAGTTCTGTTATGTATCAGACTTGCTTTTAGTATGGAATATCAGTCATATCTGTAGGGGTAAGATTACTACATCATGTGTGTTTTCCACCATATAGATGATGAGGGATGTTAGCAGACATTCCAACTCTCCAGAAATCAAAACAACATTCAAACAATTTCCAAATGACTGCTGCTATGTAAAAATAGCAATTCTTCAGAATACCAGCACCCAATGTGGCTTACTAGTGCCATTAAACAAACTAAAACTTTCCTATTTCTTTAGGACACAGAAGAAGGCCCGAAGACTTTATTTTTCTTTTGACATAGCATCTGTAACACAAGCGAGCATGTTAGGTACTCACATAACATACAGCTTTACACCTGGACATTTTATGATACAGAAGACATTGTTCCAGAAACAAAAGAAAAAAATGGAAAAGGGTTAATCCAGATGTTTGGTAACACAGAGGCTGGCACTTGGTAAAACCCAGCATTTTCAAAACTTGCAAAAATAAATCTCAAGTAAGCAATGACTTAGAGCAGGAAGTTACCATGTCAATGCTTACAGATTAGATTCCATAAATTACCTTGTCCCAAACTGCAGTTACTCTCACACAGCTCTTACTGCTGACTTTCAAGAACAAGTGTCTTTGAACAACATCAAAAAAATCTATTTCATTTTATTTTAAGCATTGAAACTGATGTTTGCTTTAAAGTGGGATAGAATAAACCATTGTTCAAAACCATAGACCAACCCAGTATAAATCAATAACAGATAGATATATTGTAAGACTTCCTTTTCTTTAAAAACAACCAACTCCACAAGTTTTGAGTAAGTCAGGTGTTAAAATAACCAGTCAGACTTCATTCAAATGAATTAGACAACTTTTACTAAATGAAAAAAACCTACATTTAAAATATGCATTTAAAACAAAATGGAATTAGAAAAGAGACTTAAATCCATTTTAAAGAACTTGCTCACTGTGTCAGAAATCAATATATCTCTTGCATTATATAATGTGCCAGTTCATAAAACATAAGTTACTAGAATCCTCAATTTAACATTTTCAAAGACAATACTGAAGTCAAGAGTTTTACATCTACTGATGCACATTTAGAATGGTATAAATCTGCAGCCTTCCCCCAAAGAATCTAACAAATTTGACAGTATTCAGTAAAAGCTTTTGTAGTTGTGACCAATAAGTATTGCATCCTAAAGCACCACAAATCTGTGCCTTTCATTTATCCTACTATATATTTTGTATCTTCTCTATATCTTGTCATTTGCCAATGTTAGCTCTTTTAATAAAGGAGAGAACTGAAAATACTGCTTAACTCTTGATCACGTACAGAAATTATTGCTACTATAGTACACTACAAAGCAGCAGTCTATACAATAGTATATGAAATTTGATCATGAAAATCCAAATGACAGATTCTTTAGTGATGTAAGCCTTACTATAAAGTTGGACATTCCTGTAGCAATTTCAGCTCACCACCCATCATCTAGCCTATTGTATGTTGAAGAACATCCATTTAAACACACCCTCTTCTGAAAAAGAATGTCAGCTTTCAAAGGCTTAGCAAGTAAGGATCTTCATGTTCTGTGGAACTATGTAAGATGAATTTTGATGCAGGTAGGAAGTTACCTGGAAGCTAAGCATGCCAAAGGTGTTTCATGCTAATAAAACTAAAGCCAAGGTACCACTAAATCAAGTTACCAACTAATAGGCAATACCATTTTTGTCCTATCTAAGTTAAATGAAGTGCCATTGCACAGTGTAATGTCAATAATTTAAAATAGTGTAGTGCACAAATTCATTGTGTGGCAGTTGAAGTAAAAAGGTCAGGACAGATTTTTTTGTCTTAATGTATGTTGGCTGCCAAGCTGTCCAGTCCGGGCATTTGGGACTCAGTTTGCCTTTTAATGACTACTGTACTATAAACTTTGCATTATAATGGGGCACACGGCATTATGATGAAAAAACAGGGGATTGGGGGGGGGGATAAGAGATCAATGGCTGTTCTAGAAAGCCCCTTCCTCATATCAATTTCAAAGAGCCAGGAAATAAGACTAGGTACCATATTCGCATCATTCTAGCTACAAAATAACCAAAGTAAAAGCAATTAAGCAACAATAAGACCACATTACACAAATGGAACATCATGCTTTCATCTGGTTTAACTATTACACCAAGTTTTAACTGGGATGTTGGTCAACTTTAAAAACCGTGGTAAATGTGAATATGCAGTTGAAATAGTTTTTCCTAATTTTTTCCTCTCTATGCTGGATATTAGAACTTGGAGCTATACTTGTTACAATACAGTGTCGCACATCTTTCTACTAGAAAAATTAATAAAGATCCTTTACCCGTCTCTTTAAGTTAAACGTGTGACATCATAAAGGGTGTCAAATGGCTGGATGGTTTTACAGTGCACACTTATTATATATTGTAATATGGAGTTTTGTCCTTGACAGATCTGATGGTGTTTTCTACCATTATTTCCTTTCTTCACCTCTTCTTCGGTGGATTAGCTGTGCGAGGTGGAGTGACGGGACGCCCAGAATTCAGTCCACCATACTGGTACTTGGCTTTCTTTTCAGATGGTTTCAATATCTTAGAGAAAATAAAGAAGTTCCTTTGAGTCAGCAATAACTAAAAACATTTCAGATACTTTTAAGCCCACATGAAACCTTGTTCAGCAGGAACAATAGGGATGAGGATGGTGGGAGAGGGGGTGGAAATCACATCGCAGCCCTACAAATTTCTTAGCTCTACATGCAACAGTAGCAGCAACTCTAAATCCTTCTAGTTCTACTACTATGTTGAGGTGGAAAGAGGAAAGAAAAGGCACTGAAAACACATCCAAGAAGGAATAGGGACTAAAATCTGATCACAGCAGCCGTATTAAAAGGGTCCCTATAACCATTAGTTTGCATAATTGTGTACTCCAATTATTAGGTATGACAAAAAAGAAATCACCCAACTAAACTTTAAATTTTGAAATGAGCATTTGAATAGAATGAACAACTTAATATGTAATAGTTTGGAAAATATCAAATTCCAGTTTTCTGGAGAACAGTTGGTTTGCAGTTCCAGTTGTTCACAAATGCCAGCCTCCTGTGCAGTCCCCTCTGTAGCCCAAGAATATTGCTTTACACTAACCATCAATACAGCCACGAGCACACTAACATGGTCCATACAGCCCAACACCTACAGTCATCTTACTGCACAAATATACCATACCTGGAAGGAACACATCAGAGTTTCATCCACACTCATCATGCCTCCTGCATTGTCAAACTCTCCACAGTAATTTGGAGCTGAGAATAGGGTGACCAACTGCCGTTTAGCAAAGAACTCGTATCCATCTTCAACCACCTGGCAACACCAGAGAAATCAATACGGCTCACATACAAAGTTTTGAAGAACAAAAAAAGTATCTTGAGGCAAACTACACTTTATATTAGAAAGATAAAGGAACTCAAACAGCTATTTTATGTCTTGACTTTCAGACAGGACAAGTTCACTCATTTTATCTTACCTGACAGTATACCCCTTGTCTGACACTTCAAATGTTAAGCACACATCAGCTTGAATGTTAAATAATTTCATAGTTGAAGTCCAATTATACACTGCCAACGTAAGGATTGCCAGCATTTAATGCTTTATACACAGAATGTGGATGTTTGACCTAATTAGTTTGGAGCACACGAGGTCTGGATACCCCCTTCACTGCAACTTGAAACAATTAAGTTTGGCTTAAATTGGTGTTGACTGCACACACCTCAAGTGTAGGTGATTTTAGAGCGTCAAAATTATAAAAAAAGAGTGATTCTGCCAGATCTTGCCTAAGAGCATGATACACCCTTACAATTGTGCAAGAAGTATGATGCATGAGCTGAGGATGTTCCCTCTTTTCTGAAATAAAAGCTTTATGTTACAATGTAGCATACAATGTGTACAACAAATACACCCAACTGATTGCTTTGGTGCAATCATCATTATCTTCTATAAGATATCATCCTCCTTTTATAAAGAACTGAATCAACTATATGACTTAGAAAATTGGCAGTAATCTTGATCAGCAGTTAAGAAATCCAGTCAGCATGTGGAATCAATACTAAATCTTCTCTAATGTTTTAGCAGTAAAATTACAAAGAAAAAAATTTAAGTGTTCTAATAGTGTACCCAAGCCTAACAGTGACACAGAATGAAGAGCCTATTTTTGTTCCACAGCAAGAGGGAGCTTCTAAAATAGACTAAATAATGAAACTGAAATGCTATACAGGAAACTGAAACCTGATGTCCACCTAAGTAGCACTCTTGCTTGAAGTAACCTAATAAAAAAGTGTGCTCAGGATTGGCAATGCAAAAACTGCCTGACTGAAATGTGAGGAAATAAAAAAACCTATGCCAAAATACCCTGGATTGCTGAATCAAAATACTGGCAAACAGTGAAAGTTTTTATGTACAGACTTGTTTGTAGAGATAGTCAAAATGCATTTAATATTTCCATGAAGCAAAGTAGAGGTAGTTCAAGTCAGAACTACCAGGGAATTGTCTACTGCTGAAAGTGAAGAACTCAAACTTCAGTGTAAATCTCAAATTCAAGTCACTCTGCCCCTTTAAATCTGAGACTTTACCTGTGATGCTCACATACATAAGTCTAACATTTAACAGACAGTACAAAAGGAAGACATCAATGGAGAAATCCAGAGTTAGTATTCTACTCAACTGACATTAGACACACAGTTCAACATGAGCCAACAAAAGGACACAGCCTTTATAGGCCCTTTATTAGAAAGATTTTTGTCTCTAGAAATAACACAGTGCAAATTAAGTTCCAAATATACATTACTGATAAGGAGCAGGAGAGGTTTTAAGAAGCAACAGCAGCAAAATTCATACCTGATGAGCTCGACAGATCAAATCCAGATCATGACGATTCAGAAATTTACTGACCACATCGGCACCAAAAGTGAAAGAGACCCCACGATCATTTTCACCCCAACCTTGCACATCTTTGTCTGGGTCAGACCACAGCAGGTCACAGAGCAAACCTTTGAAAGATAATAAAAATGAAAAAGGCCAGTCTTGGGAGGTATTTGATAACGCAAACCAGTTCTATTGTAATTACCAGAGCAACTCTCCTAAAGAAAATAAGCCTTAACGACAAATGCAACAATACTTACACTGCAACTCAGACAAAGAGTACAGTCTGAATCTCGAGATTGTTTACACCCTCACCGCTGAAAATGCCTTGAGATTAAAAAAGTCAGATTCAAATAGTTCTCTGAAATAATCTTTTATTGCAATATTCAGTGTGTTTACAGTGAGCATTAAAGGAGTTTAAAAATATTAAAGTGCATGTGTATTAACAGGCAACCATCAATTTCACAGCTCACCGAGAAAGCTTAGTTTGAAAGGTGCAGTAAATTTAAAAGTCCTATGCAAAGCCAGTCATAAAGGCAGTAAGTAATTTTGTACTCTAAGTTTCTGAACACAAACAACTTTGATTCTTACTTTTCCTGCCATTCATGAAGAACCTTAGATGACTAAATCAAAACGTAACGCAGCAAAAAACTACATTGTCTCACGTAGCACTGTCAATTTGCAAGGACCCCTGTTGACTGTTTCAAAAAGCCTCGTGACAGCCAGTCTGGAAGCTAAGCTAGAACAATAAACCTCTCTGGCATTTCAGCACTGGTCAAGATCTTTTTTTTTTTTTTTTTGCTGCTAACAAAAGGTCAGCCAACTCTGGAGTTAACACCGGGTATTAAAAAAGATTTCTCTAGATCAACTGCAATGCCTTTACACATATAGACCTTTCCATTAATATTAGCATGAGAAAGAACCAGGCCAATCCAACTGGAACACAAACAAACCCCCAAATGTTTGAAAGGCATTGTACTTTCTTTACCTGTGATGACCCATGGACATATAAATACTTAACAGCACTGTCTCACAATTTGAAAGATAAGCCAGAAGGCTCCTTCATCTACCATTCAGAAGTTTGACTGACATTTACATTTGGTTACTTGCTAAACAAAATATTGAAGGTATTATTTCTTAAACAACAGATCCTTCAAGCTGTAATCAAGCAAACCAATGTTTGAAACCTATTCTGCAACTACACCATTTTATATTTACATATATTTATCAAATGGTCTTTGGCACCAGACACAGCTGCTCTCTAACAACAGGCTAAAATTTGATTTGTTTTTAGAAGAGAAAGAACAGAACAAGTACAACTGGATTTTAGATAATATTTCCATCTAGAGATAAACTACTGAATACAATCAGTGCATGACAAGAACTTAATTTTACTGAAATTTAGTTCTATATTGAATAACTTTGTTTTCAAAACAATACTTGCCCTGCAATCTCTAATGGCTTCTTACAATGAGTTCCCAACAAGTGATAGAAGCAGCTTGTCTCAGCTGTTTAGTGAGTGCTTCCTCTTCTATTCTTTCCCCAAAATCAAATAATCTCTAGGGTCATACAGAACAACAGACAAATCTGTCCTAAGAGGTCTTTAAATTGCAGTTGAAGTTGTAAAGCCTTTTTTCATCAGGCTCAAAGAAGCCATCATAATGATCTAATCCTAGCACAGCCACATGATCATCTACCAAAACTTTCGTATCAACACAAATATTCCCCAAGTGACACCCCTCCACAAAGAGATAGCTTTGAAGGGCTTAAAACTTTAATGGAAGTGAGACTATGTCAGTTTATTTTCAATTTTCTGCAAGATTTACTTCCATTATGTAAAACTGGTTTCCTTAAATAGGTCCAAAAGATGAAGACCTTGGTCATTGCACCACAGCACACACGCCTCTGATGGGACATTTTTTTTTAGCTCTGACAGTACACACACACAGCTATTGCTTCTGAAAGCAAAATTAACACTACGCAAAACAAGAACCTTTTACAAAAAATCTGCATACTTATTTTTAGGAGGTACCAAGAAGAGAAATCATTTCAGTGGAGTGTCCATGGAAACAAGAACTACGTTCTGTAAGGGCATTCCTGAAGTGGGGGTGCCTCAAGCACTATTATGCCTGCTGAATAAAACCCTCTTTTCTGGGAACACTGATATATGCAAAGATTGACTCGTTTGTGCTGACATTTATTTGGTTATGCATTGAGTGAATAAGTAGCATAAAAGGACAAACAGTATAGTAATTTATACTACAGAAACAATCACTCATCAGTCTATAATGCATCTTAGTGTCAGGAGTGTATATACTGGCTTGCACAGAAGTGGTGTTGTTTAAGGGACAGTAGATATATTAATATTAGTCCCTGAATTACTCCATGCCAAGGAACATCACAGGAAACAGAATTCTTCTAACTTATTTGTAACTTATGTTCAAAAAAAGGTTCAGATCTTATATCTCCTCTGAAAGTTAATTTCAGACCACTGTTGAAATCAACACTTTAAAAGTTATCCCACTGTATTGCTCAACAGTCTTTCAATCCACTAGTAAAAAATAAATGTAATAAATGAGACACTGAGCAAGACTGATTTAAGCCATTCAAAAGAACATAGTACAGGAAGCACTAGCAATTTGCATCCAACATTTATAAACAGAACAATAACCTAGAAGAAGAAAATTTCCCAACTAGTACATTGATAGATGCAATTGAAATGCCAACTGCAATGAAGTAAGAGCTGTATTTTTCAAATTGAATGAGGAAGGAGACAAACAGAGAGAAGCTCAAATACTTAAACACCCAGGAAATTTAACTTTGTTGTACTGTTTAACTTTGAACAGTTATGTTCTTTGACAGACTAAAAGGTTTGTGTGTGCCAAACCAAGGCAAGTGGAATGATCTCTTCCGTTTCCTTTATCTTTCATTACACTTCTAAGATGTTTTAAGGAAACTTGTGAATAATGTATCCAAAAACATGTATCAAAAAACATACCCTACTCTGCTATGACAAACAACAACACCACAGACAACAACCTTTAACACATCAGATAGCATAGCCATCATGAGGAATAGGCTCACATCCTATACAGGCACCAAGGAATATTGTACTGTGAACAGAGTTAAGTCACTACATTGCTTGCACAGAAATTGATTAAACCTGTTTCATCATTAAGACTTATTTACAGTAAATTTCATATCACTCACCTGTGTCAGGAACATCTGTAGGTCTCATAATTCTCCGGATCTGCTCCATTGACTGGAGATCTGGAGACAGTCCTGTAAAAGTACAAGAAAACAAGTGACTCATATACGCATTTTACCTGTGGAAAGGGTTCCAGAGAACACAAGATTTGAGGTTCAAAGGCACACAGCATCCATTGTTTCCACTGCAACATAAACAGAAGGCAGTTTGCTATAAGACAATTAAGTTGCTGAATAGAGGACAGAGAATAATGCAAGTGAAATTAGCAAGGGCTTCTCATCACCATCCTTTTAGCCATGGAGGTTGTCATCTACTGTAGCTCAGCTGCTTAAGTCAATTACAAAATGACAGTACTTTGATTACTCAAAAAAACCCCAAAACACTTAGTGAAGACACAGCTATCTTTCAATAGTTTAGCCATTAACATGCAACTGCAATTAAAGCATGGAATTCCAAAGCCACCCTTTGAGGAGTTTACACACCCTAAAGCTCCTCTGCTTGGGGGGGTGTACAGGCATGAAAGAGAACCTGCTAGATGCTACAGCACCCTAATGTGTCCTTAAATAACAGTACTAAGTGTTTTAAATGACTTAGGCCAAGGTATCTAATTAAGAAAGCTGCAAATTTTAAAATAGAACATGAAGACCTAATTTGTGATGGAACACATTTTGTGTTAACAAACCATATCAATTTGACTCAGTCCAGAACTCTGAACAGGACAGAAGAAAGCTGTCATTGGAAAGGTCACTTCACCATGTAAAATAATTTCAGCTAACATCAGTTTGCACAGTGACAATGTATATGTTACAAGAACAATGATATTTGACAGAAACCAAAGAATTTGATACAGACTTGAAGAACTTTTCTTCAAGTATGAAGACTTTGGATTATTTTTCTTGAAGCAATCTTATAGTAAAAGCCTTCTATCGTCATCACCTTGCGAAAGCTGTTTTCATGCTCTTGCCTTGAGGTTGTAAAGAATGGCAGAAATCTAACAGTAAACTACTTAAAGGGAGTATTAATCAAGTCTATAAACACAACAATACAGGAATAATAAAATAAATTCTAGTAGAAAATCACCTTTCAAACTTTGACAAATCTACCACTTTCCCAGATCTGATCTATTTGCACACACATTTCATTAGCACATGGCACTGCACCCAGAGATTGCAATGGGCAGTCTCAGTGAAATAAACATGACCAGTCTGTAACTTTCTATGAAGGTACAGCTTTCAGCATTTCAGATTGCACCCAAAATAAATCTTTAATCCCTGGAAGTGTTCAAGACCAGGCTGGATGGGATGGAACATCCTGGTCTAGTGGAAGGTTCCTTGCCCACAGCAGGGTCACTGGGAACTAGGTGCCCCTTAATGCTCCTTCCAACTCAAAGCACTCTATGATTCTTTAAAAGAAAATGTTACTACAAACCACGTCTCAACCATGCAGCTGTCCATTTTTGTGCTATTTTGCATTACTGGAAAACAGCAAAACCCTACAGAATTGCCTACAGGTTTGCAGACTTTTATGTAACCATTTCTTTCCCAGAGTATTCCCTAACTCCCCTTGCTAACGTCTCAAATTCATACCTACAGAGAAAAGTCCTACATGATCAGTGTTGAATGGAGGATATAAGAATGCCAAAGCTCACTGTAAAGCTGCTGCCAGTAAAGTGATTGCTGAAACCTACAGCATACTAAAAGTACAGAATTAAGTTGTCTTGTCACAACAGCTAAGCACAGGAAAAACACCTTTAAGTATACTCAGTATACTATATTTTTGAAGCATAAGACCACCTCCTCCCTAAGGGAAAAAAAAGAATTCTCATTACTCCTGGCAGACTCATCAAATTTGATTTGAACCACTCTTTGACTGTGTAGAATTGGTAAAGTAAGTGTGATAGGTACTAATTTCTATAGTGTAATCTTTGAATACTATGTAAATTAAGTAGAGATAAACATCAACATCCAGCTTGTTGTCATTAATGTCACAAGAAAAACAGAATTCCAGAGCCTAAAAATACTACATAAATGCAGTATTTTACTGTACAAACACAACTCCCATCTCAGAGCTTCAACTGAGTGTGGTAAGACCAATGTATTCCATCAATATGACACTACAATACGGACTTCATTTATAGAAACTTGAAACTAACCATGTAGTTCTCTAAAGATTAGAGCTAGAGAGTGCTGTCATAGATAAGAGGACCAATGCTGTACAGAATACAATGCAGAGAGAAAGGGAGAAGTCAGAAATAGTTAAGGAATAAGGTTTAATGAAGTGAGATAAAGAGCAAAGTCAGAAGTTAGTTGAGAGGACAGCCTTTATAAATAGGACAAATTATTACATGTGTGAGGAATGTGGGAAGAGAGGAGCTGATGGAAAAGATACAATGAAAGATCCTCTCACTAGCTTGAACGTTTAAAGACAGGGATAGCAAGAGAGGTTTGAGTTAGATTGCAAGATGGGTAACTCAAAACAGATATCCAGAAAAGTTTGGGTAAAAGAGATGACTCAATATATTAAGCTATTGTAGATGGCCTACTGGGGTTGAAGTTAGGTGCCTTTTGTTTTACTATGTTATGCGGTTTTGCAAAGTTTTATTATATCCCAGAGGGCAATAATTTTAAAATAAACTATGCAAAAATGCGCAATATAGTAAAAAAGGCACCTACCTTATATCTATATGCTAGCTTCAACCTCCAGCAGAGTTGAATGGTTTGTGTTGCTGCCTCAGTGTCTATTAGAGTAGTAACATCATGAAAAGGCGTTGACAGTCCATTACTTCATTGGATCTGGAATGCAGTTTGGAAAGGACTGGAGAAAAGTGGAAAAAGGGCAAAGCTTATTTCTGTGCTGAACGTCCACTTCCATTTATTAGGAGCACACAGCACTTTAGTAGTCTTTTCACTTTGTTTCACAGCTACAGATCAGTTCAGAGTGGCAATAATTTCAGTTACAGACTAAGCCTGTACAATTTACGGGCCAATTAGCAATGAATAACAAAGTAAATACTGTTTTTCATAAAAAGATCCTTAAAGCATACTATGCACAAAATAACCTCTTGTTTACTCAAATAGGAAAACTTTTAATTCACACATGCTCCCCTCCCCCCCCATTTACAATGAAACTTTAAATCTTTTTTCTTGAAAAATAGCTCTTGAGGCTTCTTTCTCATGGTTCAGGTCTCAAATGCATACACACAAAAAGCTACTGGTTTTGTCACAGAATTCTGCTCTACCTGCTAAGCTGCTTTGATTATCTTCTGCCTAAACTTAATTGTTTGCCTGAAACACTCCAGTATTTTGTTACTATTCATGCTCTGTTTTCCAAAAAACCAAAATTCTAAAACATATGTTGATAGTAAAACAGTAATTCTTTCATAAGCTGTTCTGGAGACAAATTTATTACATGGGTTTTTAGCCACTGATATTTGGCTACCTAGGTGCAGAAGTGACTCTATCTCACATTCTTAAAACTATGAGACCTAGCCTGTAAGATAGATACCAGTGCTTAAAAAGAAGAAAACACCATCACATGGCTTGAGAATAAGATTAAAAGATGAGCTGCAAACAAACAGTTATTCTGACATCTCAGTGCTACCCAGAGACTGGCAGACCCAAGTGTATTACTGCATTAACTATGTTTTTACAGGGACTTAGCAGGATCTCAGAGCATGTTCTGTGTAAGACCCTGTTAGCTTATTCTAGGAGGCACTGAAGGCAGAAGCTTTCAATACAAGACACAAGAATACTCCAGACCATTTTTAAAGCACATTCCATACAGGCATAGCTCTTGAATTGATACCTGTAATTAATAAAGGCAGGATGGCAGCCATCAATAGAACCTCCTGAAGTCTGGAAACGGAGGTGTTCAAACTAGATGTTTCTGCATTGCTTTCTGTTCCACTAATTTCCATCTCACTGGCAACACAGGTGTGACATCTACCAAACCATTTCTAGATCACTCAGAGAAAGGCATCAAGTTGCTTATTAATGGAGGCTGTTGCAAACACAGCTGCAGAAGGCAGGATGGCTCTTTCTACAATTAATTGAAATTCTTGTCAACTGTTTGACACTGCAAGCTTCTGAAAACCTGTTAAACATCATTGCCTGTAAAATCATGGCAAGGCCTGCTCTACAAAGAAGAGAACCCAAGTACGCTCCAATATTTAGACAAGTCACAGCCCTCAGTCAAATCAACACCCAACATTTTTTTCAGTACACCAACAGGGCAGCACTGGGACAGGTACCCACAGAATGTAGAGTGTCTTGCACTAAAGGCTTTATGGAGTCCATGCAAGCCATGCCTAATCTGTTCCAGGGTCAACAAATCTTCGCTTCAAACTGCGGGATCGACTGCTGTGACCTCAGCAGTCCCACCCACCAAAGTGTTGTGAAATGGTTAAAGAGATAAAGTAGAGAGCCAAGGTTACTTGTGACAGCCACTCTTCACTGCTAGGGATGCCAATGTCAGCAAGGCTGCACTGATATATAGTAACAGCAACAGGTAATGTGGCAAAGTAGGCAATAATTCTAGCATTAAGTAACCTTCAGAGAGGGATACACTGATGGGAATACTTACAGATGCACTTCCCCCTCAGGCACAAGAGGCCATGTGTATCAGGTAAAGAATGACAGTCTACTGACAAGTGCACAGAAAAGCATGATGTTTAGACAACACAAGGTTAAATATCACCAGTTAAATATCAGGTACACACAGCCACACTCCATTTGGTAGAGCATTAACCCAAAATAAGTTTAGATACAGCTTCTAAAAGCAGCCATCAGCTTACCTCCATGACAACAGAAGATCTTCTCATCCACAATGGCTGCAATAGGCAGACAGTTAAAACAGTCTGTGAAGGTCTTCCACAGCTTAATGTTAAATCTCCGCTTGCCTGCAAAAACAGTGTGTGACATTAGGAAGAGGAAGCTGGTTTTTAAAGACAACCTGCAATACATATCAGAGCCTAAGCAAAAACACTAGCAAATTCTGTGAGCACACTAACATCTCAATCTCTTACAACAGCACCTCAAGGACAGCAGAAGAAAAAAATATCACTCCAGAGTGACTTTAATCTTGTCTTGGAACTTAGAAAGTTTCAAAGCAGGTTCACAGAATATTGAAATCCTTTCATTACAAGAGTCACAACTACAAGTGTTTCCAAAACAAAGTATTAATCTGCTATAGTCTTGCAAAAGTAATAGATTTTGCTTACATTCATCATAAAATCCATAGATTCGATTGATGCTAGCACACTCATGATTTCCTCTTAGGAGAAAGAAGTTTTCTGGGTACTTGATTTTATATGCCAGTAGTAGGCAAATTGTTTCCAGAGACTGTTTGCCTCTGTCTACATAATCTCCAAGGAAAAGATAATTAGCTTCTGGTGGGAATCCTCCATATTCAAATAATCGAAGCAAGTCTGTATACTGACCATGGATATCACCTGAAAAAAAAAAGTTTACCAGGGATTAGTGCAACAACCTAAAGACTTACATAAGTCAAGAACTTAAGCCAGCTAATTAATTTTTATTCAGTGATATTAAAAAAGTCATTAATATTACCTTTAAAAACTGGCAATATGCATTACAAAGCTAAGAACCATGCTAATATTAAAGCTGAAGTACTCACAGGATATAAATAACTCACCATATCTGCACAACTGCTATGTCAGGTATGAAGCCAGTCTGAAATGCAAAAGCTACAAAATCTTCACAATAAAGCAGAAGCTTTCTAACCAAGCTTTAATTCACTTAAATTAAAGCAAGGTCAGAAAGAAAACCTCTAATTGAACAGATATATGACCAGGAAGCAAACGTACCTCAAAAAAAATGACATTATCTACTGCAAAAACAGATCAGTGAAGAATTCAGACTGGAGAGAAACTGAACACTGTGCTGGCAAAGTACACTCACTTCAAAGGTCAATTTCCATAACATTGCTGTACTAAGAATCCCATCCTGCAGCATTTAGACTAACTCCTCCTTTGATGCATGTAACAAGCAAGACAGACTCAAAAGACTCCATCCCTTACAAGATACTCAACCCTGCAGCTTGTTGTTCGGAAAAATACCTGTCATGTTACTCTTCCCACTGCCAGCTTTAAAACTAGGCTTTCTACAGAACAGCTCTGCGTGGCCTTTACACCACCACAGTGCATCGCATCAGAGCAGTCAAAGCTGAACTATCTCTGAGCTGTCCATATGGGTGAAGAGGCCAAAGCTGCTCTACAGTAACTTCCAGCATACATGCAATATATTCCAGCTGAGTGGAAAACTTATTATCAGAGTGACTGGATGGAAAACAGATATGCCAAAAGCCTTCAGTACAAGCTGTATGTTATTTAGGTTCAGTACCTCCTGGTCCTGTACATTAAGCGTTACATAGATGTATCTTCACTATTGCTGCTTGTTCAGTGACAAAATCCTGACTTTGCTTAGCAGAGTTATTCTCCAGTAGAGCACAAGCTACTACAGCCTCAAAAGAGAAAAAGAACAACTCACATAACTTTTTTCACCTTAAAAAAGGTAAAAGATTCCCAAACCTGTATGCTCTCTGGTTCAACTCTTAAAGCATACAGTGGTACAAAGAGTACATGTTATATTATATTCCTTTAAACTTTCCATGAAAAATGCAGTACTTCCTCCTTTAGGCAGCATTCTCCATAACTATTTCTCACTCGGGAAGAAGAATCACTTTTCCAATTTTCTTCTAATAGACGTGATCAGTATCTACTATCCAATTTCAGTGAATCTGAAGCTCCACTCGCTAAAATCTCTTTCACACACGTTGCAACAAGAATGATTTGTATTCTAACTGATATTTAGAAGTCTGCAGGTCACAACCTGAAGAAGCAGAGGACTCCTCAACAAATTGTTTCTATGCTGAGTCTAGTACTCCAGAACCATGTTATCAAATCCCCAGACTTCATCACTAACAGAATGAACTACCAAGTAAACACACTACAAAAAATATTATTATTATGTTGTCTATAACTACTTTCAGTTACACACATGCAACAGAGGGACAAATGCACTTAATGGGTAAAAACATTTTGCAGAAACAATTTTATAAAGGTACCAAGGCATTTACCATTCCATTCAGGGCACTTAGCACTTTAAAATACAGCTTCATGTGAGCACAAGTTGAAATCTACCAGATATAAGACTTACATTGAAAACCACATCTATTTTAAAATGGACATTTACATAAGAGCATCTTTCATCTTGCATTAAAACACAGCCATTTGAGATGTAGAGCTTATTTTGAACTGACTTGATTGTAAGACAAGACAATCCTATTATGGTTCCTCAGGCATTGCCTGAACACACAAAAGTAATAGTTCAAAGCATTACCAGCTGCATATTTTGCTTTTGGTGAAAGCAATCATCATTCTTTTGCTTTTATCTAAATGCAGCTCTGACAATTGCTCCAATATTAAATTTACATGCACCTGACACTTCCTGGTACTTTCACTTTTCCATGTTTGGAATCCGATTTAAGATAACAAATGCCTTATTTAGCTGTGCATTAGCTACATCTATTACTGCACACCTAACAGTCCATTCAACTGCTTCCATCTAAACAGATGAGGAGGACCTGACTTTGAAGTAGGAAAATTATTCTTTGCAGACCTTGACTTATGGATAATCTACCTGAGTTTCTATGTTTTCTTCATCTAGGAATACAATAAGACTACACTACAATGAAAAGTCTAAAGAAACCACAATGTGATAAAGTTGCATTTTACCTTCAACTTTACATCATTAGGCAAGCTGGGCTGGTTTTTCCTCCCCACCCTACCAAGCAATTAGTCATTTAAAAATGACTTTGCCATTAGTGGTTGGTTTGTGGGTTTGGCTGTTTTATTTTGGGGTTTGGGGTTTTTTTAATTGGTAATATCCTCTCAATGTAAGAAACATTGCAGACATTGCATCTGCCAGGAAGAAGCTAATCTATGTTTGAGGATATAAGTAGTAATGAATACAAAGACTGCTTCTCTTTTAATATTATGACACTTCAACTAATCTAATTCAAGGAATTTTATGCTTTCAAAGGCATTGGCCATTGTTAATAAGCAAGTTGAGGGATGGTTACAATCTGGTATTTACAGAACTTTTTAGACAATTTTTACAAGCTTGTAGTTACAGTGTACTTTGGAAGAAGTCTAGCATCTTATAAATGCTTAGTGAGGTAAAAATGCACATGTTGTATTTGTGTTTCACAGTAATACTGATGTTTTTCAAAACATGCTGTAAAGCTCAAGGAATTTGTTACATGGTAACTAAGCCTAATTTAAGTCTGCATTCAGTTTCACTTTCTCAATTGAAAGACTAACAATGCCTTCAATTTTTCAAGTGTTTCATTTCACGAGGTCTTTGTTTTGTTTTGCTTTGAAGTGAGCAACCCCAGCATGTGGGCCTTTTAAAAGCAGCTAACTGCTTTTTGAAATAGTGATCAGAAGAGCACCAGCTCTGTACAGGCAAGGAACAGGTTGCAAAATTTGCACTAGATGAGGGCACAAGCAGTCCTTACTGCTAAGGAAACTTGCTCCAAAACAGCGTGAGCAGCACTGGCAATGTACTAAGTGCTAACTGCCTGAAAACTACATTCAAGATTTTGAAGACCTCCCTCTAATCCCAACTCAACCTCATTTGCCTGACTCAGTATTCTTCCAATCCCCCTGGCATAGAACTAGATTAAAACACCTACATATAACATGTATATATCAAGCTTACATACCACAAATTTTCAGAGGTGCCTCTAGTTCCAGAAGAATAGGTTGGCTAAGAAATATTTCCCGTGATTTTATGCACAAGCCCCGAACTTCTGCTTCAGTCATCTGAACAATCTTCCCAGGACGACATCCTCGTACTGAAATGAGATATTTAACAGTTGAAGGTAACTGCCACACAAACATACAGCAACAGCTAAATGCAGATGATCTGTATTTAAAACCTGTATTTGATAAAAAGCCAACATCATATTCTACATGTGTACCAAATACCTTGAATTATGCTGTCCAATGAATTGTAAAATTAATCTCTGATATTGTGGTAATCTGTGATTAAAGATCTATATGCATCTATATGCATTTAATCTGTGATTAAAGATCTATTTGCATTCCTGTTGAATCAGGTCTCAGAAGAGAACAATTTAAGCTGTGCTTTTGTCCATATCTGAATAAATAGCAATTTTAAGAAGCGTTTAATTTAACAGTTCTTTTATGCTAGAGTATTCATAAAAGACAAGAAAAATCTTGATACCAGAAAACCTGAAAACACTTCCACATTAGCACAAGGTAAACTTGTTTAGGACTGTTAAGTTTAACAGCACTAGTTAAATACAAGAAAAAAATGATAGACATTATTATGTTTAAATAAACTGAAACTGCCATATTAGAAACATCACACTAAAAACTATGAAAGTCTGATGGAACTTTCATGTATAATGGCTCTTAAATTACTGAAACCTTTACAGCCAAGAACATTCTAATTAGAAATGAAACACAATTCTCAAAACCTGTAAGTCAGGCACTCAGACCTATATTTAGCATAAAATCAAAAGCATTTGCATGTCATTGCACTCCAAGCCATATCCTCTGGCAAGTTTATCTGCAGCTGCTTCTTTTTACAAGTATCTGTATGATTCCTGTTAGAGGCTGCAGTGTGTCTAATGAGGCAGCAAAATAGAACAATTGTGTTGTCACTTGGGCTGATCCACTTCAGTCTTCCATCTCAGCACAAACTAAACTTCAGAGTTCAAACAAATAAGTCAGAATCTATCAGTGTCTACAATAGGTGAACATCCTCTCCTGCCATCTGTTTTAGATGAAAGTAACATTCAGCATCAAACCATGGTAGTACCTTCAAGGGAAGGTAATATGCAACTTTTGCAGCTCAAATCCAAATGCTTTCAAATTCATGTATAGTAAGACTTTACTTCATAAAAAATTTAGCTACAACTTCAGTTAGTCTAGTAAATTTGTGAACAGAAGAGCAAGAACTATTTCTTCACACATAGCAAATTCCTAGGTCACCTGCTTTCCCTCTTCAAAACAGAAGAGTAAGTAAGCTTGTAAATTTTTTTTTTAATTAACATAACCTCCCTTTTCCTTTTATTTCTGCTTAATACCTAGAAAACTTACTATATAGAGGAGGTCAGTATAATTACATCTAGCATTATCTACATTGTCCCCCATTGCAATGGGGAAGAAAGGATATGAGGGAAAACAGTTTGTCCTAGGTCACCCAGTACTACTGCTCTGGTTATCACTGCATACTTGTCCCAGTGTAACTGCACATCTGACCACACCAATACCGTGCTATAAATATTTATTTTTAATAAACACCAAACACTTGGTGAACAGAGGTTAGGAAGCAGTCACAGGGACACATGAAGAGGCAGAACTGAAGAGTGGTTTTCAAAAGCAGGGAAGAGATGCAAAATTAGATCCTGGGACAGCTAGTTTGAGTGCCAAAAGAGCAGGAGGAATAGTATATCTAAAGCTGAGGATATATTGTAAATACTTAGCTCATTAGAACCTCACAAGAAAAAGGCTGTGTCATACAGGACTTCTTTCAGTGACACTCAGTGAATCACTACCAGGTGATATTTATGACATGGTAAGTCACATTCCTCTTGCCGATTAAGATTTCAACTACTCTTGGGAAAGTAAACAGCATTTTAGCAACACTTCTGTGTCATTTTTCCTCATGTATTAAGATGTTCACTTACACATTAGAAGAAACAAAGGCAGACATCAGAAACAATCAATGTGACTTGCAAACAATATGTGCCTACAGGCTTCCATTTCATCACATTTCAAACAAATGAATGATGTTCTTACAGATACATCTTCAGCCCCATTATTAGCAAAAAAACTACAACCAACCAAACTCAGGCTCGACAGCTTTGCACAGGACTTGACTACCCACTTTGTGAGGTACCAAAATGTTCCAATAATCTTAATTTCAAAAGCTCGTGTTCCAGTAGTTTATAATGATCCCCTTCAGAGACCTGGGACTCCTTCTGATAAGCACAATAAACTGCCATTATACACAAGCAGAGTCTTCATATTACAATGGCTATAATTTTATTTAAACAATTGCTCTATTTTAGACCCATAGCTTGCAACAAAGTGACACCAAAGCACCCAGCAGCACAACCAGCTTCCCAGTCATGTCTTCCCACAGACAGTGCATTCTTTTAACCATAAGCAATGACATTCTCTTCTGTATTTAACTCTCATAATGTCTTGCAGTACCAGAATGATGCCATTTCATAGCAGATCAAAACAAGAAGTCGAACCACACACTTATATCCACTCTAGTTTTGGAATTCAAACCCAGGAAAGTCCACTACATACAACATGAACATTACCAGAAGCAGCACCAGACCAAGCACTGAGACCAAAACTGAGGTAACAGTTCAAGTAGGGTGCCCATAATACTTTAAATAACTTTGACCCAATCAGTTTTTCTTACAACACCAGCCTCTAGCTCCCTTTGAAAGCCACACAGGGGTTTAAACTTGGAACATCTGCTTTATAGAATTGATACTTTGAGTGGTGCTGGATTTTTTCATGAGAAACGAGACACAGAGAACATGCAGTCCCTGACTTCATAATTAACTGCCAGTCAGTGCCCTGATGGTGTTTCTTTACCTCTAACAGTAGAGCCCTAAATGCTGCAAGTCCTTAACAGACAAATCAACTAAACTACTCATTACCTCACTTCAGATTTTCCAGGTTAGAAGACACTTCTACAACTCTGACAGGTCTAGCACTCTCAGAAGAGGAGACAGCATGCACAAGATGATCAGTCCCTTCCACCCTTGGGAAAGGTGCAGATCTCAGCCATTGTACCTTTGCAAAGGCCCCTTCCACCCAAACAGTCTGCAGCTCCAGAGCCAACACACAGGTTCAGTTACATTTGAAGTAATACAAAACCTGGAGTTTCATGAGGAATAATCATCAATACTAGTTAAGATAAAAGCAGTTTTCTCCCACAGTTCCTGGATCAGCAACAAGGGTACTACGTACTGAGAAATGAGCGGCTCCTGTGAGCCCTGAAAGGCTCAGCACTCCACTGGATTCACAAAGACACTGGAAGGTTTGCCAAGCCTTCATCCAGAACAGATGTGCCACAGCTGCAGTACAAGTACACAAGTAAGACTAAGCACTTATTTCAGCAGCTTACATTACAACTAGAATTTTGTTCAAGTTCCCTTGACTCAGCTGAGCTTTGTATGGATTGTAAACAACACTGCATTTAGTTTTTCAAAAGCCAAATCCCCAAGAACAGATTGAAGGGGAGGTTCTAAGAACCAGATCGAGAGCATAAGAGATGTTTTTCAGACTCATTTACAAATTACTAGAGCTAACCACTCCAGTCATGGCCTCTCACACTGCAAAATCTGTAGCTCAAACAGCCTTAAACAGCATTGGGAAAATCATCATTTTTAACAGCTGTCAGTTACCCAGGGCAGAAATATATCAACATTGAAGGTAATTAATTATCTGTAATCTAAAATGCTGTAAACAAGCTTTGATTTACATAAATTAGCCCTTTGATAGGGACAGTAGGGACAGCACTTCTGTTGTAATTCACAAACTCATGTGCATAGTGCTCTGAGAGAACAAGCCCTTCCTCCAGTGAGCTTCAAGCAGAGTGACATGGCACAGGATAAAAAAGAATAAAAGCAAATATATGCACTGAATACTGAGACTTATTTTAGCACAATAGATCCTACAGTTATCTAAAAGCTCTAATTAATACTAGAATAAGCTCTAATTAATACTAGAATAATCTCTGCATCTACACAACCATTGGTAAGCAACCTTAAGAAGTTCAGTAACAGTAATTAGCAATCCAAGACATGAGTTGCACAGGGGCAGTAAGAAAAACTTCAGCAAAAAATATTTTTTTTTAATCCCTCTAAACTTATGCCAGAGTGTAGCAGATTATGTAAGGCAATACTAGCAAGGAAAAGGAAAGTGGGTCAAAATTGGCAGTTCCAAATTCCACTTGCATCCCTTTTTTCCATAGCCTTTCATGAAATGGAAAAAATGAATTTAACCTGTTCTGTCACACTGCTTCTGGTGTGCCTCTCTCTAAGCAGCTAAGCTGCTCATTTTGTGCCACCACTAATAGTTTCTTCAATGACTAAGTCAGCTATGGTATGCACAGCTACCCTAAGCATTTACCTGGTGCTGCTTTCCAAAATCACAGTGTCCAGTTTACTGGATGTAACACTCACAGTTTTATCAAAACATCAGAACCCAGAGACTTCTCCCTGGTATTATAAAAAATTGGGTCAGCATCATTGCTAATAAGCACTCTCTTTTCCATTCACTCTGCTCTTTTTGCAGACATGCACTTACGTGGCCACACAGTAGCCACACAGTAAACTGCAGTGAACTGATATTTTCTTCCTAGAACAAAGATACAACAAATCAAAAATGTAATCTAAATAGTTCCCCAAGGTGAAGAATATATCCTCTGTGAACTTGAGACAGGGCTAAAGAAAGAGTAAGGAGCTGGTTCTCCTCCTTTCCATACTAGCTCCAGCCAAGCTTATGTCAGAAATTATGGCTTTAGAAGTCAATTTTGCCAGAGCAGATCTAAAAAAGACCCCCAAACTACAACCCAAGATTGCAAGCATGCAATTTCACAAATTGCACACAAACAATTCCCTTGCGCTTACACTCCCCCCACATTCTGTGGGATGTTTAATCATTGGTGGTTAACAACTCACACATTTAACTAATTTTTTTTTTGTACTTAAAAGTACTTTTGAGTATTTGGCAAATGTTGAACAGCCTGTCAATAGTAGGAGCAGAAGAGATTTTAAAGCTTAAGGCGGCATTACCTATGACTTGGGGGGAAAAAACAACAAGCAGTCCTCACACTGATATTTGGAAATATGTTTTGAAGTTATCTGCTCTTAGTATTTTTTAAATCCAAATTACATACTTTCATGAGTTTAAGTCAAGAATCTCATACTTGATTTTAAAAGCAACTCTCAATCTTAAAAGCAAAACTTCTATTCCCTCAGAGTATCTTCTGTTATTTAACTTGTTCAGCTGCCATCCAGAAGCAGCCACTCCCTATCTTGCAGCAAAACAGAGAGTAAAGCCAGCAACACAAGTTTTAAATTTTCAGAACTGCTGTGACAGGACTAAGCTTAGAATAGCTCTCATTCACGAGTTACACTGGTGGACAACAATAACATAAACGAACCTGTTAGAACTTTGCTCAATTCAGCAAGAACAGAGCGCTGAACGTACAGCTCTTCTGCAGCATACCGAGCAACCCTGCACCTTTCCTAGGGTACATCACCCAAATTTCTCACTAAAAACAGAATAATCAGTCTTCCTGGGAGCTTTTCTTCCTGAAAAACTGTGCTTTTACATCCAAGTAACCTTGAAGTCTTGCTAAAATTGCCTTCACTAGATGACCTTGATATTAAGTATTTTGGTGAAAAACAGTGATTGCTTACAAACTCATTTTAGCAGGCTTATTTAATATCAAGCACAAGTTCACTCCAGAGTAAGAGACTGCCTAAGCCTTTAATGGGAAAAAACCCCTAACAATTAAGTGGTGTTGTTCTACCCAAACTTGAATTTACATTCTTCAAATACACACTATCCAGCAAAATTAATACTCATGGAGAAGAGGCTTTGAAATGACTTAGAAACAATTATGTAAAATTGCTTCAGGGGATGCTCCAGTAAGCCCAGGAAAACCCATGCAACTTTTACCCATTCCTTTAGCTTTTCATGGACCACCTGCTGCCTTATACTGAAGTTCCATAAATTAACTGCTGTCTCAGTCATCCTGTATCATACATGGTTGCAAGAATTGCTGAATTCAATGCTGAAGGACAAGACCCCATGTTCTGCATTTACTGTTTGCTTAAGTACACTTGAACCTAAAACTCCAGCAACCAGCAAACAGAAGGTAGAAGCCTCTTACAATGCTGTATTACACAGTGATAGTAATTCCTGGAATTACTATCTACTACTACTTGGAAAGCTAACTTAGCATAAAAATTTCATGAAACAAAGAATTTCAGCTTATTTCACAAAGGATGACTTTCTTTTCCCCTATCACAGTGCCAATAAAATTCCTAAAACTCAAGGAAGGTGGAGGTAAATTACAAAAGTGATCTAGTTAACTTCTGAGAAGAACCAAGGAGAGAAGCTACTGAAGTTATGATACAAGAAGCTGGGTGTATTTTCTGCACATCAGTGTCACTGCTGCTTAACCAATACAATTACATGGGACATATACACAAAAAGCTTTATATCAAGCTTGATATAAAAATACCAAAAAACAAACACAAAACACCACCTCAAAACCCAGAAAAGATGGTACTGCAAAACTAAAATGTCCTAGTCAATGTACTAAGCCGATCACACAATAGAAGGTTCATTTCAATGTCTCAAATTATAAAGCAGATACCCAATACCTTCAGAGGCACCTCAGGCTATAGTTAAGAGTGGATTCCCCTCTACAGCCCCTTCACTGAGCACTGCACCTGACCTTAGTGAGCAACAGCCAAATATAGCAGGCTGCTCTCACCACAGTCTAGGGTTCAGCAGTGCAGTTTCTTCCTTTCTGAAAAAGTTACACTCCTACCTCTGGTGGTAACCAATGAGCATTTAAAAGGAATTTTAACAGTTTATAGTTGCAGTTATCTTAAATATGAACAGTTTCTCTCTTTTTATACTATGATTTAGCTGAGCAGGGAGAAAGCACGGAATGACTCAAGTAAAACCTGTGCTGCAGAGTATCTAAATGAAACAGTTAGTGAATCATGGAGCCTTCAAGTGGCCAAACAGGCAGGCAGAATAAAGAACCCCATCACAGTGCCTGGTGCTGGCTCTTGGCCTTCAGAGCAGGGTTTCAAGCCAACCATTCCATTCTTCATGCACTTATAAAGCTAAAGATGAAGTGGCTGATATCTGCACTGCTGAACAAAGCCAGAAACAAACTTCATTCCTTATCCCTCCTCTCTGGTTAATACAATACCTACCCTCCTAGACACATACCAAAAATGCCTATTTTCCTCTCTTTTTAAAAACTATTTTTTGAAAAGTCCTTTGCAAGCAAGTCCTTTTACAGTTATTCTTGTTTATTTTTCTAGTAGCAAATTATCCAGTCATTTCACACCAAGCCAGGTAATAACTCCTGTTTATGCAGGATTCAGCTCCATGGTTTGTTTGTATTGTTTTGCAAGAGATCATTAAGGTCTATTTTATTTCTCTCTTTCTCAGCATCAGTTACAGAGCCTAGAACTGCAAGCACTACTACCATATCATAATACCACACCATCAGGCTGGCTGGATATATTAATTAGTTAAGACAGTAACAAAATAAGAAATGTTATTGACCACAGCACATTTGACCAGTATGCTCTATACTATTTAAAACTAATAAGGAAAAATCTCAATTATTTCATAAGAATATAAAATACAACTTTCATTTAAAAAGTCGAGTACCAGTCACATTTTTATATTTATCACAACCTATAAGACCTCCAAAATCACAAGAAAATGAAGCTTGCAGCTTTCTTAGAAGACAACACATGACATGGTAAGAACACCATGCAACCAGCTTTATTAAGGCAATCATAAAAATCACCTTTTTAGCTGACCATTGAAGCAATAACCATTCCCTACACCTACTGGTAGTCCAACATGTCTCTTCTTGGATAAATATTTCACAGCTTCTTTGGTGCATTGGAACTGCCAGAACTAGTAGCCCTCAGCCTCACCAAAAAAATTTGTTTAGAAAAGATCCACATTAAGTTTAGTCAGATTAATTCAACTTGTTAATTTTGATTAGGAAAGCTAGATGTCTTGCCTAGACAAGGCAAATTTGTTTGTACAGCAATAGAAATGAAGCCCTTTTACAGAAAGCCGTCTTGTACCTAAGGTTACCGTGTCTGGGTTTCCCTGAGTACATCCTCTCTTCCATATGGTAAACTCCCTAGTGTTTACTAAGACACCTATAAATTTAAAAGAGCAGAAATTCATTCCAGCTGGGATGCCTTATACCCATAAATTAAGGATACAGCACAGAAACAGGAAGCCCAACACCCTGACAGAAATATGGAAATCTTACTTAACACCATTCACAGCACGCTGTACAAGTCAAGGTTACACCTATTCCAGGATCTTTGCTTTGATATAGGGGCAACCTTTTCCACACATCACACATCTAAGCTAAATTAAAATTAGCTTAGAACGTGGCTTAAATGTAGACCTGGCGCACTGAATTTAGCTCAGCATTGTTACAATTTTCAGGGCATTTCCCAGACAGGGATACATGGTATTCCTAGATGAGGCAAAACACAAGTAGCAATTTCAGCTGCAAAGCCCAAGCGAAAAAAAAACTTCTCTATTCACATTGGAGAGCAGGATTCAAGCAGACCATTGAATCACAGCCTTCCAATACTTAAAGAGGGCTTATAAGAAAGATGAGGACAGACTTTTTAATAGGGCTTGTTGCAATGAGACAAGGAAAACTGATTTATACTAAATAAATTTTAAAAAAATAAAAGTAGGTTAAGTCTAGATATATGGATGAAATTCTTTTACAGTGACAGTGATGAAACACAGAACAGGATGCCCAGAGAGGTGGTGGATGCTTCATTCCTGGAAATATTCAGGATCACACTGGACAGGGCTCTGAGCAATCTCATCTAGGTGAAGCTGTCCCTCCACTGGAGAGGGGCTGTACCAAGTGACCTTTACAAGCTCCTTCCAACCCAAACCATGGTATTATTCCATATTCCGCATCTGATGTGCTCACGGCAGTATCGTGTGTGCACGTTCCTGTTTGTTATCCACAGCTAGAAGGGACTAGGAAAAAATCTATCCACCAGATGGCATAGCTGGGATAGTAGGAAGGAAAAAAATAATAACATGTAATAAGCACACACACTGAAGCAAAAATAAGACCACCATCTTCATGTACCGTAACATAGCTAAGCCTGATCTGTGATTCTGCATACCAGCACAAGAAGGAAACACTCTTTCAATGAACTTGGATAATTCACTTTCAAGGTCACATCACTCTAAGAGTCTTTTAACAAAGATATGGAATTCTGTATTTGAATGACCTGCAAATCTTTGCAGATTCACTCATGACAGACAGTAAAACTCAAAGTGTCTCCAAGATAGTGAGGCACACATGTCAGAGCCCAGCATCTCCTTCATTCTTCTAGTAAAGCAACAGGAATGACAATTTAAATCTGCCAGATGGTACTTGGTAGACAGAGATAAAAGAAAAGAAAGCACTGTTATGTTCAGACTTTACGTACACACTTGAGTTTTTACCTTCCTACCATTTCCAAACAGTAGTTACTTATAAGGTAACCCTAACTAATGGCCAAGAACTAGACACATTGTAAGAGAAAGTCAATTCAAAATGAGATCTTACCATTCCTAAACTCACCACTTAACCAGTGAATAGAGAAGAACTTGGTATGTGCAAAAGGACATGGAAATTAAAAGCTGATGTCACAGAAGACTATTAACATTCATTATACCCTGGTTCAGGTGAATCTATGAAAACTCTCCCTAAATTCAACTCAAGAGTTAATCGATTTGGCTTTCAGCACTCAGAAGATCTACAAAGTAACTAAGTACACATTCTAGATAAGCAGGTGGGCACACTCCTTGAGGAGTTCTTGGGAAGATGTTCTTGAATTCTCCCAAGCAGCCCAGCTGTAGGCCACTTCATATTGATATCTCAAAAAGAAATGAAAAGCACAATTAAACACAAAGAAAGTAAGACAATCTAAGTAGGTAATTCCAATCAAAAGGCAAGTTAATGTGTCATATAACCCAGAAGGATAAAAACAGTTAGAGTAACCTAATTAAAGTAGGAGCAAGAGCTCCTGACAGTTAATATCACAGCCTAGAAACAGGTGTCACCACCCAGCAACACAGCGACAGCAGTGAAGTTTCCTGCTGCTGTGGCTTTTGACACCCCTTTGAAGGGTTTTGCTACCCTTGAAAAATTACGTGTAGCAGCCACTGAGAGACAATTGTGGACTGTTATTCAAACTTAAAGCCATACATTTCACTTAAAGCAACAAAAAGAACTAAATATGTACTGCATGACAACATTTAACTAAAATGTCTTTTTATTATTCACTGTGCTTACACTTACAGCACAAAAGCCATGTTAAATTATCCTTTTAAGTCAAAGTTGAAGTGTGAGTAATGGAGCCAAACAACTTGCTTTGAACAATTTAACTGGAGATAAGAGTCAACAGAATTTTTTCTGCGCAACCAGCGTGGGGAGGGATTCAAACTCACTTTACCAGAACAGGTCAGCTAAGCAACAGCATGAGCTCCAGAATGTGAGCTGCCAATTGAACAAAAAACCAACCAAACAAAAAAACCAACCTTCATTGTGGAACACTGCTGTTTGAACAACAGGTTAAAATGCTATATGCTAGCAGTGCAACAAATAAAAGATGTTAAAAAGAAAGCAAAAATAATGCATTCCTTTAATTGCTGCCATTTTTTCCCAAATAAAACCTGTAAGAATTACCTATTACATTTCAGATACAAGATGTTAAACAAGGCACTCTCGAATGTTAGCAGATGACAAGCAGAAAGAAAGCACCCCATTCCCCTAAAAAAATCTTCATAGTCTCTGCTCAGAGTTAAAAATGGACTCAGAAACAGAAAAGAAAAATTACAAGCAAGGCTTGGTTCAGAAGTTGTACATACATATATCCCTAAAGGTTAAAGTACTATGGAAGACAAGAAGCACAGAGTAGGCTGCTGAAACACAAGGTAAGAACCATAACCCAAAAGTAATGAAGTTGTAACACAAGTATTTATGGTGTGTGTAAACTGTATGGAAGACATATTTTAAAAGTTTTCAGAAAATAAAAAATAAGCAGAGTAATACTTAAGAGGGAACATAACAATCCAACAAGTTGCACACCAAAACACTGCAGAATCCCCTCCTCCTAAAGCACTTTAAATTACTACACTATCGTGGAACAAGTGTCTTTCAAATATATTATTTAAAGTGTCTCAAAAACCCCAGAAGCATAAATATCCATGTATCTTGACGTCTCCCCCCCAAAAAATTCTGCCATAAAATATCAACATTTACTAGGTTATTATTTAGTTTGTCTTAAAACCCTAACTATTAATCTGTGTTTCAACATCCAGAAAAGGGAGTTTTATCTGCATTAACGATCTAAGAGAAACTTCAACTGATACTTGTTTCTTCATACTATACTACACTGCATATCTTAAATCACAAACATAAGCACAACTGTTCAAAGACTTTACGTATTTTTAAATACTGCTTTTGCTGTTCTTCGTTTTCACATCGAAAAAGATGAGATAGCAGCTGCTAAGAAGTCCTTAAAGCCCTAAACCCCCTGCTTTGTTGTAACTCGACTAAAAAAACTCAGCCTTACAAAACTTGTTTCACGTCCCAAACTATACATGCTCCATAAATTCCTTCCTATAAGCCTTCTGCAATGTGATCCAACTATCTAAGGAGTACAGCTACCAATAAATGAACGGCGCATACCCAAGCAAGTACTCTCATCTCATCTCCGGCATACCAGGTATTTGTTGAACGTGGAATGAAAGATTAATGGAAGAAGAGGCCCAAGAAGACTAAACATTCACGACATAACTTAAATAAAAAGAAAACGCTAGCAGTAATTTCTCAGCTTCTCCAAAAGCAGGCAACAAGCGAGCTTACTTTCAAGGGCAGAATCACTGTTTAATACACAGAAAACCCTCCACAGCCTTTATCAGCCACCCGTAAGAGCCACTTCTGCAGACTGCCCCGTGGGCAGGCTGAGGAATGTCAGCGCACTAAATCCCTCTGCTCCCACCGACACTCACGTACACACAACTCCACAACTAAGGCAGCTCGCACACGTAATTTTACACACGGAGGGCTGCGACTACAACCCGACCGGAGGCACGGGGAGAAAAGGCCGCTCGGCTAGCGAGGAGAACAGCTCGGCTAGAGCGGCGCCCCCAGCTCGCCCCTCAGCCACGCAGCTGCAGCGGGGTGAAGAAGGGAAGATGGAAAATTAGGCTTTTTTTTTTTTTTTTTTTTTTTTTTTTGCCTATTAAATAGGAAGGCAGCCAGACAGGGCGGGCATCCCCCTGCACAGCAGCCCCTCCTCCCTCCGCGGGGCTGCAGGGCCGGGGCTCGGGGCACCGGCGGGACGCGCCGAGCCCGCTCCCGGCCGCCACCCCGGGGAAGGCGCTGCCCCCGCTCGTCCCGCGCCGCACCGCGCCGGCAGCCCCGGCTCGTCCCGCGGGGAGCGGCGGCCGTGCCCTCTGGCTCCCCGCGGCGCCCCGCTCACCTTCCAGCAGCCGGGTGATGAGGCTGTCCACGTTCAGCTCCCCGTCCGCCATTTTGTGGCCACCAGACTCGGTCCCGGGCGGGGAGAGGGCGGGGTGGAGGGCGCTCCACGGAGGAGGAGGAGCAGGGAGCGGCGGCCGCAGCGACAGTGGCTCCCCCCACCCCCCTCCGGCGGTCCCCGGCGGCCGCCCGGCTTCTCCCGCTCCCTCGCAGCTAAATGGGAGAACGCGGCCACCGCTCCTCCCCGCGCCTCCTCCCCTCCTCAGCAGCCGCCAGGGCGCATGTGCCGCCTCGCCCGCCGCGGCCGCTCCGCGCCCCGGCAGCGCGCAGGCGCGGCGGGCTCGGCGGCGCAGGCGCGGAGCGGGCCCGGGCCCGGCCGTGCCCTGCTAGCCCGGAGGCCTCGGGCCGCGGCGGCAGCGCCGGGCTCGGACACGGAGGAGAGGCAGGAAAAGGAGCCCCGGGAGCCTCCGTGCCAGCCCAGGGTCAGCCCTCCGCCTGCTGGCACCGCACCGGTGCCACCTCGCAGTTTATTAAAAATAATTTTTAAAAAACGTGTCATAACTGGAACGACGAGTTGTGCCCTTTACACCGCTCTTCGAACGCAGTTCGCAGAGAAAACTCTGTGGTTCGTGTTTCTCTGCGGCTGGAGCTGCTAAGAGTACTTTTTTGGTGATTTCTGGAACTTCTTTTTTTTTTTAAGATGAGCTCTCTTAAGACATGTTTACATACTTCTGTCAGCAGATGCTTGCCTTGGATGGACAGAGAAGTGCTTTAAAATGTAGGTGGTGAAAACCCTCTGTGAACCGGGAGAGCAGATAAATACATGTATGTTGACAAAGTAACAAAGTGCAGATGTTCTAGGAAAAACAGACCTCTCCTTTATATGCCTAAATATAGATGTTGATGTAGAAACTTGAACTTGAATTTTTCCATCAGTCCCTACAAGCCAGCAAAATGCTTCCACCTTATATAATGTTGAAACCCAATTTTTATCTCTTGATTAGAAGAAAATGAGTATGAGCAAAACAAAAGCAATTAGGACAAGGTGGGGCAGGTATCATCAGGTATCAGATGATGCTAAGCGTCCAGACAGTCAGGTGGAAGAACGCTCTTTTGAAATGCCTACACAGGTGGGCAGGATACACAGAAATAAAATTTCAGCTCATCTGCCCATGATAGGATGTACATCTGTCCTTTGTTGTTTTTCAAATTCTGCTAGTATTGGAAATCTAAATTTAAAAAACAATCCTAGAATGTTTTTTCTTTCGTTTTTCATTAAACTGGGAAAAAGAATTATTCCCCTTATTGAAAGTTCATCCTTATCCCAACTACTTTATTGCTGCCAAGACTAATAGATCTGCAGTCCCTCTTGAGCATTTAGGAATTGTCCCAGTTTTGTTTCACACAACTGAACTGCCCTGAAGGCTATTTTAAGCCATCACAACATCAGGTTCAGACAGTTCATACATAATAATATATTACTGCAGAACATTCTGCATTGATAATTAAATGGGGATATGAAATTATCTTTCACCGTGGCATAAAAATATAATTAAGGCATCTTCCCAAACTCCATAGGACAATAAACTTTCAGGTACACTGAGCAAAACAATCCCCTAACAACTGTTTTTACTAGGCATGCCAGCATCTTCCAGAAACAATTTAGTAGCATATCATCACAACAAAATAATTTAATATAAGCAGAGATGCTATGAAAAAGAACAAGCTGCAAAACATAGCTCATTTCTTTCCTTGTAGATTCTGTGCCAGTTTTATTGGGAGCATGGCTGGGTGACAGCCAGTGCCCAGCTGTACCTGGGCTCTCAGCTGGATGGAAGATCCCCTTACTGTGCTGCATAACCCTGTCAAGTTTGCACCCCTCTTTCTTTGTAGCTTGAGGAGACACAAATGTGTGGGTTTCTTCCTCAGTGGGTTAAAACTTAGCATGTCCTATTGACATAATCCAAGTACAGTAAACAGAATTAAAAGATCAGAGAATGAGGCTCATTGTCTTCTGCAATACAGAGAGCATTAGTCAGTGAAAGCATTTTCTGTGATCAAGGGTGGATGTTCAGTAGTTTTTGGCATTATACCATGCACACATACAGGCCAAAGACAGCTAACTGGTGATTCAAGTACAAGGGGGAACTGCACTGATGCCTTGTCAAAATCTCATTAACAATGCTCACCTTTCTAAACTGTCTTTCAGTTATTTTGAAATTCCTCTCATGTCCAACACTTTATATAAACAAACGCCCACCAAGATGGCTTTGCTTCTAACTTTCCCCTACTTGGTCTCAGAGCTATTTACCCTAAATACCTCATATGTCAACTTTCCTTATCCAATGCTGTCTCAAGATGTCCTTTAATTTGCACTGCTGTGATCTGAAAGACGGAAATTTCCTAAGAAATTGGCAAAACAACTATGTGTTAGTAAATGTCTTTTCCTGAACTGTGACTGTGTAGACATGAGTTCTCCTCACTGAGGCTGCTGTTGCTGGGAATTTGAGAGAGTTGCTTCCCCAGGTACAGAGCACTGACTCAGCATCTCTGCTGTTACCTACTCTTTCCTGGTGACCTTGTGTTGGTTCAGACAGAACTTCTGCTACTCACTGCACATTAAAGTTAGTGCACTACATACACTTTTATGTTATTTACTATGGAGTTGTGACTTTCAAAAACCGTCTCCCTCCTAGGTCTGTCATCAGGTACCTGGCAGACAGTACATGGCAGTATTTTACAGCACTGTCCCATCACTAGAGCTCATTTCTAATGTACTTTATCACCTGGCACACTGTAACTCAGGGCTGACTGCAACTCTTATGTGGATGGGAGGGAGAGGCCAGTAGGAGCCATGTGGTTAATTTTCCAGTGTGTAATTAGGAGCATATCCTCCCTGAGTGGCAATAGCTAAACCACTGCTGCCTCCTCAGTGCCCTTTTCCAGCAGAAATTAGTGATCCAATTGACAGTGTATTTCCTTAGGAGAGTTTGTTTACAAAAATATTTAAAGATCCTATCTCTTTTGTCAGAAATTATAGGGAACTGTATTAAAGTAATCTCAAAATAAACAAAATCTGCAGATAACTCATCCCTGTTTTGTCCAAAAAGCTTAGATTAAGAGATAGAAGATGAAAAGCCAACAAATCCCACTCTGTAGTACTTTATGACCCTTTTCTGTTTCTCAGTATTTGCCCTAAAACTGGGTAAATAGTTGGGTTTGGTTATAATATTTTAAGATGTAAAAAATAAAATAATTATTCTTCTACACTGAGCTAAACCCAAGATTTTCTCAACCTTCCTCACAAATTAAGGATGAGAGTCACAAACTAGCCAGCAGTTTGCATTTGGAGGCACATAGCAAGGATGTGGAAAACTCTCCTCTGAACTCCTGCATCCATACTGGTTCTCTTGATATCCCTGCTTGGAACTGGAACACTTTATATAAACAATGAAACACCCACTGGCCCAGGCACTCCAGTCTGGGTCTGTGTCCAATTAGTGCCCCAATCATTCAGTGCTACTGCTGTTCTGTCTCTCTTAATCTAGTTTTTGTTGGAAACATGAGATCTTTGATTGAGACACAAATGCTATACTCCTCAAGGCAATAGTATTTTTTGAAGAACAAGATTGTTTTGTAGATTAATACTGACCCTTGATTCCTGTGAATGTAGTTATGCCATCATTGCCTTTTATGCATATTTAAAAGGCAGGGCAGGTCTAGATATTCCCAGAAAACAGATTGTTTATGTCAAAAACCAATGCTGAAACAGTAAAAAAAAAAAAAAAAAAGGAATAGATATAGTAAGTAAGACCTATATTGAAAATCTTATTTTTTAAAAAAGAGCAGCTCCCCCTGCCCTACCCTACAGCTCCCAGGTGGGTTAGAGAGTCTGGAAGGCAGGAGAGAGTCTCCCAGGAGCTGCATGCAAAATGGGGACAAGGTGAAGCATAACCAGGGTTATGTATTACAGGTTACTTCATCTCTCTGTGTCAGAACTATTTAAAAGTGCGAGAAGCATTGTTTTGGTTTTTTTTTTTCTTTAAATAATGTTTATTAGCATGTGATACAATCTCAGTTCCCCTGGCAGCCTGTCCTACTGCCCACAAACCATGAGAAATACACAGCACTTGCTGAGGCGTTACTCCCCAAGTGAGGAAGGGGGAAGGACTTCTGGAGCAAAACAAGGAAAATAATTTGGGCCTGCAAGATCTGCAGTTTGCAGGATGTCAATCAAGCTTACTATTCCTCTGCTTTGGAGAGAAAAAATCTTCTACTGTTTCCCAGGAAGGAGCAGCTGCAAGAACTGAAAGTGTCTGCATCTATTTTCCTCAGTAAACATGGGAATATTTAGTTTCAGCAAAACCAGATGGTTTACGCCCTGTGAATATGCTGGCATTTGACACCAGCAGCCACTTTCACAAAGTGCATGCAGAGAGTGGGAAAGAACTCCTTTAAACCCCGGGACCTGACACAAGAGATAAAAGCTCTGAAGGCAGAAATAACAGATTGACTAAAAACCCAACCTTTATCCAGGGATCTCTTAAGTGCTCTCTAAATATCATTAATCAGACTACATAACAGTCCATGAAGTGATTAAATTTTGACACACATTTCTTACACTGAGGGTTACACTTAAAATGAGAAGGTAAATAAGTTCCTCCAGGTTATGTGGTGAGTCATGGTCTGGTCTCCTGCATGCTCTGTCTATGTCTCTTCTCACTAATGCCTCTCCAGTGTGCTGTGTCCTCAGCCATATTCCCAGGACACAATTTTTAAATGTGAAACCATTACAGTAATAGCACAGGGACAGGATTGCAGTGTTTGCAGCATAAATCACCATAGCTGGGGCATCTGAGTGCTCTATGGGGAATTTATAATATGCTAAAGAGATTTATGAACAGCCCTCAAACCTCTTGCTAATGGCGGTCACAGTGGGTGTTAAGTGACTGAAAGTTCTTAATTATTTGATGATTTTTATTGATTTGTGTTGTTATTGCTTAACATGACTCTGTAGTAACAAGGCATCTGTCAATCTGAGAATGTTTTCCAGCCAGTGAATTATTAAAGTATGTGATTCTTATAGGTTCTCACTGTTCTGTTGGACTGCTGGCAGGCTGAAGTGGTTTGCTCAAGAATACTCATAGCTTGCAGGGCAAGGCTAAAGGGGGGCTTTGGGCATAGCAGTCTCTGATGGATGCACCACATGTTCCTGAGCCAAATCTGCCCCTGCTGACTCTCTGCTGTCTGCTGCACCTAAAAGCAGGCTTGGGAAGGATTTCTTTTTACCTGCAGTTACAGGGGGAACCTTCCCAAAAAAAGTACATTAATTCACGACTTAGTGAAATATGTATTTACAGTGAATCACTAGGTATTGCTTTTCCTTAGACCTACAACCATGAGCCCTAAAGGGGTTCTAGTCCTGGTTCAGGACACAGCAAAGGCCTACAATATCTGCTTCAGTCTCCTGGAGGGGAGCTGTGTTGTGCTCCAGTTTATCCCATCGTCTGCATGATGGAGGGTGTGCCACTGAGCACACCTGCCCTGCAGTTGAGGCAATGCTATAATTTAATATACTTTGTGATCAGCATTTTAAGAGTTTGAATTTGCTATTTCTCCATTATGTAATTACATAATAATAATAATTTAGCTAACATAATGTATGTGGAGTTTTGCTGTTGCTTCTTATGTAAATTAGAGAAATTTAGCAATATGTTGCAAAATGGATATGTCTATTTCAGGCTGAGATGTAAGAGGTTACTTTGATTCAGAATAAAATAAAAAGAAGCTGTTGGAAAGACCTATTTTATAGAGAAATAACTATTTAATTATAACTCTTTATCCCATGGCTTATTCACTAAGGTAGAAACTGTAGAGCTTCAAAGTGTTTAAATTTTAAAAGAAGACCAAACAAAACCTCTCTGTACTTCTGTCTCTTTAGAGAAATTCAGATATTTAAATGTAGGTTCATAAACTGAAATTATATACAAATGGGGAATTTGAGCCTGAATTTTGAAAAAGCAGCCTGAACAACTAACTAAACATTAAGGAAATAGCTAATCTTTAGGTAGAAAAGAACATTTATTTTAGTTGTTAATCTGCTCATAAGAAGCAGAGACACTCCATATTTAAAGTATGCTCCAGAAGAACTTACAAAGAAATTGAAAGTCAAATTTGCATATCAAAATGCATCAGACAGCTTAACTTCTACAAAATTGTAACAAATACTTTTCATTCCTATTAAATTATGTGGCATTTTTATTGCCTATTAAGTAATCTAATTTAACCCTGTTGTTCCAAAAATAGTTCACTCACATACAGTGTGGCTCAGAAGAACAGGAGGTGGGTGAGACCACAGCAATGAGTCACACTGACAGGTTCAAGCCTTGAGTCAGCAAAACCTGGCCTTACTCTCAAACCTGGGTGGGCTTGATTGAGAGGAGGCCATAGCTGCCATTTGGGTATGGGATTGTACACACGCTCTCCCAAAAGCAGATCCCAGGTCTGCAAAACACACCTGGCCATGGCTGGCCACGCTGCACTTTCCCTGGTGCCAGCTCTGGCTGGAGGTGGTCATTCCAAGCTCCTGCTCTCCCTCCCCACTGTGATTTGCCATCCTTGCCACCGTGCTGATGTGTTTCTGGGACTGCACTGCAAGTCAGCTGTCTGCAGTGATCCAGATGAATAACAACTCCCTCTCTCCCTCTGGCTCTCTGGAAAGCAGCAGCTTTATCCCATGTTGCTCTGGGTGATCTGGTGTACAGCAACCTCCCAAAGACACGTGTCTCAGCCCAGCTGAGGACTGAACTCTGTGGTATGAGCTGACACTGGCAGTGGCTGGTGGAGGAGGGGACTGGCTGAGCAGCCCCCAGAGCAGTGGGGTAGCTGTACCTTCAGCAGGCTGGCAGGGAGGCTTCAGTCCCCAGCTGCGGCTCTCGCATCCTCCTGACTCATCCCATGGCTCCAGATAAGCCTCGTGCCTTATCGTGCCTCAGCCTGCCACCTGGAAATCAGAGATAACAAAATTTAAATAATTCAGAAGAACGTAGAAAGGCTTAATGGAGGTTTGTAATATGTTTTGAACTCCTTGCATACACTAGTGTGGAATTTAAGGTATCGCTGTTACGGAGCGTGTTGCTAGTAGTGCTGTCTTCCTTTAATAATCCCTGCAAACTCCCTGTCTTCCTACTCTCATTATCAGTCCTAGGCTTTGGTGTCATTGTGCTGCTTGGACACCTTCTAATTTAAATTTCATGTTTTGATTTCTGGGTGATAACTTCAAACACCAATTTTCTTCTGCTACGCTATGCAGCCTTTTGCTCATTTTAATGAAACCTAGCAACCATAATGTAAATTGGAAATAACTACAGCCCATTAGACTATTGAAATCCCTGAAGATTTGAATTATTCACTATTAACAGAACTTGTATAATTATAGGTTAAGATATCACTTAGGCATTTAGCATACATCAGCTCCACTGTTAATTTTTAGCTCTTGATCTGTATTAGTAACCTCGGCTAGCTAAATTAAAGGATATGCCTCCAATTAGCCTAAATTTAACATTCAAGAACACATCTCTGGTGGGATGATGCTTATAAGTTTAGAACATCCAAGCAATTTCAGCTGATCTACTAAGTCTCTATCACAAGTGGAAGAGAAAACATTTTCTTACAAACACTTCCGTGACTTTCACAGGGGTAAAAGAAAAAAGGACAGAGCTGCATTTTGTGTAGATCCAAAGCCAAAAGTGTGACAAGCATTGCAGTCCTCTGCCCCTGTAGAGATTGCCAAAATGTTTGTACCTGGGACACAGGCAGTTGGGTCATTGAATGAGCACCTTCAGAAACCAAAACACTTAGTCTGAAGCAACAAGAAAGCATTGAGATACATAGAAAAAAAGGGAGAGCACTGACATTGTTAGCAAAAAAAACCCCAAACCAAACCAAACCACACCAACACAGTAAACAACAAACCAGCAAAAAGTTGTTACTTTTCCCCAAGAACCTTGCCTGTGTTGAACACAGCAGGGCTGGGCAGGACACTTTTGTTTGTGCACTGGACATGTCAGGTATGTACTGCAGTGCAGGCAGTTGTGGCACCTGTGCAATGTGTGGTTCTCGCAGAGTTCGGTGCTCTAAAAGCAAAACTCTGCACAAGCTGAGTGTCAGAGTTAAGCAGTGTAAATCCTTCATTCAAAGCTGAGCTCCTTTTTTGGGATTGTCCCCAGGAATTTTCTGCATCTTCTTTCCAATTAAGTGACCAGAAAAGTTAGTGTGACAGAGTTAAAATCTCATGTACTCACCCATTAAAGTAAGGGTGCTTTCTGATCTGACTAAACTGTAATTGTCTGGTTAGGGATCTTAATAACAGGATTTCAGCTACCACTGGGTAGTTTTAACTCCTTCTTGAGGGTAAGAAAGTCAGCTGCAGTATCTTTGATAACACTCAACATTTGTCCTTTTTCTTCTGAGAGCAATGAGATGACTTTCTGTTTGCTAGTGTATAAATTAATTCTTCTGTTCCACCAGGAAGGAAAGATTCCTGATAAGCATCTGTGTATTTTTCCTACCATTTGAGATGATTTTTCCTACCTGCTTGAGATGATTTGCTTGCAGTACATAGTCCTAGGTAATCACACTTCCACTTCTGGAAAGCCCGTTTAAAATATGTAGCTAGAAAATGGTTTAGGCTTCAAAGCAGATGATGAGTCTGTTCACATGTGCTGGTCAGAAGATGGAATAGAATCTTAAAGCTTTTGTCTTGGCCAACACTGAGAAAAAAATACAGTTTTTCACAGTGTCATCTCTTACATCCATAAATTCAATAAAATAAATTCCAGTAAACATGAGTGATCTTGTTAATGAGGAGAAATGCAGTGCACTTGGTAGCTGTATAATTGTGTCATAAGTATAATTCAAAAAATGGTTGCTAATATCGATGAGTGTCTCCATAGGAAAGCTCTGGGTGATAACAAATCCTCTTGCTGGGAAATCTGCTTATAAACTTATAATGGCAACCATTACAGAGAAGGGAAAAAGCACTAAACTGGAAAATGCTATTAAAAATGTAGTAGGACTCAAATTATTCAAAGATTAGTAATGACATTCATTCAGCAAAACTTGTTGCAAAGTGTGGATTTTATTGGAAACAATTGGAATCAAAAGATTATACTACTAATACCTAACTATGGTGTATCCAGAACAAATGAAAAAGAAAAAAGAACATTTTCAGCTCATAGAACACTGAGAATTTTTCCTCAGGGCTTTTTTTTTTCACTTAGGAAATTGGACTGTGTCATATAAAACCTTTTGTCATGCTAAGCAGTCGCTGTAGTATGTGCATCTTCTTAGTTAGACCTCCAAAATTATGGGGGTGCCTCACTCCTTAGACAGTTCCTTCTGGCCATGCCAAATTCCAAAAACATAATGCCCATAGTTGTCCTACCAGCCCCCAAATGAGGGCTTTGGTTGCTGAATCTCAGATTTGTGACATCCTCCATGCACTTGCAGTCCTGTTTCTGAGCAGCCCCGTGTGGTCCTAGCACAGGCAGTACTGGTATCCAACACCTCTGTTTCATGAGGCTCCTTGAACTTTTCATCCCTTTGGCTCTACTGCTTGTCCCTGATGCCAGCATTATTTGTGTCCCATGTAAAGTAGATGCCATCTAGTATAAGATCCAATAACAGCCCTGAGAGTAAGGACCAAAGCTGAGGTGCCTGACTAATTCAAGGCAGCTCTCTGATGAGCACACGGGATTTTTCATCACCCTTTGGAGGCTGCTTATTCTACTCTGTGGTTGCAGGGAATGCCTGTATGCCTGACTGGAGTGCTTTGAATCACCCTACATGGACAGGGACTGACTTCTCAGCCCTTGCAATGTCTCAGTAGAGCTGCCTAAGCAGTCTGGCCTCCTCCTCTGCCTCTCCTTGTGTGGGTTTATGCCTGAACCCTTGCAGATTTCTCTTTAAAACTGTCAAATGTTTAAGGAGTTTGGATTTCTCTCATCTACTCTAGAATTTTATCTTTAATTACTTAGAACAAAGACTTTTCCCATTCTAATTAAACACCTTTTGCCTCAAGTGCAGACTATTCATGCTTTTGCATGATCATTTACTTTTAAGATTTTGAAAGCATTTTTCACTTGCATGCTCCAGATGGCTTGCCAGTGACAACATTCATGCATTTAGTTCTTTTCTCTCATTAAGCTGTGGATTTTCAAAATATTTCTGGAATGCGATCTTACAGTTTTCTCTCTCTCTCTTATT
Source organism: Molothrus ater (assembly GCF_012460135.2). Lineage (NCBI taxonomy): Eukaryota > Metazoa > Chordata > Aves > Passeriformes > Icteridae > Molothrus > Molothrus ater. Next base: position 27,745,695 of record NC_050480.2, read on the forward strand.
TTTTTTCCTCTGCCCTTTTCAACCCAAATGCAAGAAAAAGTACAAAATAGGTGTTTCCATGTCTGACTTAGATGTTGAGGTTTTTTGGATGGGGGAAGAGTGGAAAGGGTACAGGCAGAGCTTACTAAATTAGTGATGCCAACAGTCAGAAATACAATGGGCAGGTACAGTACTGCTCAGTTGCTGTAATCCTGTAAATGTGACCTCCTGCCCAGCCTTTCTGGGTACATCTGCTCTGTGAGTTGGAAGAATGATCCAAGCTATTGACAACCTGAGCTGGTGAGGCTTCCTCACACAGCATCACACAAATGCAGTCCAGCCACACCACAGACAAGAAGAGAGTCTCCTGCAGCTGGTTATGGCAGCCAGAACCAGCAGCTGGATGGGGTGAGGGAGAGCCTGTTCCATGCAGGGCACAGCCTGCTTGGTGTCCCATAACATCTCTTAAATCCCTTTTGTCCCAGCTGCACCCATGCACTGATCAGTAAGGAAGTTAGAGCTGGCATGAGTTACACAGGAGGGTGAAAAGTCACATAAATGTGTCAGTAAGTAGGAGTAGGACAAGCAGGACTAATTTTTTGCATGTTTTTGTACTTCCCAGGGTGTTGCTTTTCTCATTATACCACCCTCTGCTAGTGGGAGAATCCCATTAATGCAGCCTTTCTCCAAAGGATCAGGCCTGATCCTCCCTCTCAGGTGGGCTGGTGTCCTTCTGTTAACTTCTGAATGGGGTAAGAGTCAGACCCACTGTGAGGCTGGGGAAGGGGAGGTTTTGGAAAACAAATTATGCTTTGTTAAGTGGTTAGAAGACACGCTGACTTAAATAAGCACTTAGCTCCTATTTACACTTGAAAGTTTGTCGTGCTGGTAGAGTTCTGCCAGTAAACTCCTCCCAAGTAATTAGAGGCTTTTTGCCTATAAGATGCATTCCAGTCTGGCAAGCAACATAAGCCATAACATCAAAACCACCACTTCTTTTTGATTTCTTTTCCTTTTTTTTCTTTTTTTTTTTTCTCCCTTTGTTATTCTGTCTATGCAAGAGCTTTTGTTGAAGTAGTTATGTCATAAAAATCGCCCTAAAAAACACAAAGCCTTCAAGTACAAACTAAAACCTTGTCTACCCAGCCAGATGTTACTGTGCTTTAAATACAGTTATGGAAATTCAAGGTAAATTTGTTGGAATGTGCTGATCACAACTGAACAGTCATCAGAGATGAAGTTAAATCCCATTCATCACTATATGAGCTAACCCTATATCCAGAGTGGTATAATCTAATTTGACTTTTTCGTAGCTGTGGTTGGACAGGGACTGTTCAACTTGCCTTAAACTATATAAAATTTTAATAGGGCCAGAATGAAATCTGCTTTATTTCAGTTTATTTTTCACTAGCATTATAACATATTTATTCTGACACCTGTTACTGTGGTTGCCATCTCAATTAAGTGTGTCAAGCATTCTTTCTTTTAGGCTTTCATATTCATTTGCCATTTTTTTGATACCATGAACTCTAAGCATATCTGAGATCTCAATGGGAAAGAAATGTCTGTCACATTGATACTCCACTGGATCTTTAAATGCAGGCCCCCTAAAATTTCTTTAATTGCCTCAGTTAAACTATTTTAAAGCATTAATATAGCAGATTATGAATACAAATGATAATATATCTTCTTAGCTGAGTATCACTTTTTAAAGGATGTCATTAGACACACTCAGACTCACTTTCCTCAGTAGACAGTAATTTGGTCTTTCATTTCTAATAGTCTACCACATTTTAATTATATTTCTATCACATGAATGTTGCTAGCTTTCCCCAACAATGCTAATGTTGCCCTTCAGCAAACAATGACAAGCTTTTATAATTGGCAAGGCTAGGACCTGAAGAAGTAACAGAAATTTATTTATTAGGCCCCATAGAAAATCAATATTATCTTACACATACAAGTGTAAGTGCAAGTTTCACTCACTGATATCCAAAGTCCATCTGCTAATGAAGGACTGGAGCCAGGTGTGCCCCAGAATCAGTCACAGTTTGTTACTGAATTCAGAGGAGGTAGATGCAGGCCTATACTAAGTAAAAGAGAAACCTAATTTTTCTCTGAGGTGCAATTAACTCTGCAGTGTGATGTGGAGCAGTTCAATCAGCTCTGCTTGTTTGCCAGACATGAGAATGCCCATGACCATGCTGTGAGTACCAGCTGACACTCTGACAGCTGAACAGTTTGTTAAGCCACAGTCAAAGCAGGGAATGCACAATGCTATATCCTGGTGATACCACTGGCAAATGTGGCTGGACCACTTAAAGAGCCAAGCTGGAATTAAACTAGGCCTTGCACCTTTATTGCAGAAAGCACTGGGGGTTTCCTACTTGCCACATGTGGGGTTTGTGCCTCACTCCAGGCAGTTACTGTGGCTCATGATGTGTTCGTACTGAGTCTGGCAAAGAGAGTCTGTCTTTGTGTCACTGTGACCTCTGTAAGACTTTATGTGATGATAATCCTTGGAGAGATCCCTGCCACCAGCACTTAAAGCTACAGAAAGGACAAACTGAAAGGCTGAACCAGGAACCAGGAGCACAGGTGAGTACTGGCATGTGCTTCCAGTCATGGGATACCAAATAGACACAGTGACTGAGGTGTTCAGGGACCATGAGAAAGTCAAACACTTGGATATATTTTTGTATTGTTTTTTGCCTGCAAAAACAGTGAAGGACTAGTGGCTGATATTCCACTTCAGGCCAGAGCCTCATGTTGAAATAATGAAATTCTTGCTTCACTACTCAAGCAATCAGACCCAAGAGCATTTTTTCTAAACACAAACAAAAGTGATGCAAATGCAATTTTTATTGCTGGCACACAGCCTCCGTGTGTATTGCACCCATTACTTTTGCTTTGGTGCCAGGCTGAAAACAAAATATATATAAGCCTACATAGCTGTTTAAGGTCAATCCTGCCAGGCTAACAGTAAGGTTTTCGCTGACCATCTATTTACCATCCATCATTGTCATCTGTATCACCACAGGAGAGTATCATCTCCTCTTTGCTCTAAGTGTTTGCTGTTATCCTCTGCAGCACCAATTGATTTCCCAGTACAGATAATAATAAACACCCATAACAGTTACATAATCCACCCACGATTTTCCAAGAGAGGACATAAAAAATTATGCCTGTGAAAAGCAGAACCTTTCGTCTTCAAAGAATACTGTGTAATTTTGATAAATAGTCTTAAATGTATAATTCAAGTGCAGAATTCCAAATTCCAATTCCAAAGATTCATTAGTTGTTATGTATCTTTTAGCTCCAGGCCACTGACTGAATCTGGACCACACGAGTAGTGACAGAAAGTTGTTACTGCCTGGCAGCCAAGGGGAGAAGAGGTGCTGCTCCATCCCACTCAGGTTTTTCATGGGCTGCTGACCACAATACAAAGACCCTGGACTGAACAATGTGCACAGATTAATCATCTGACTCTGACCTGGGAATTATCCCTTTTGATCGGGGTAGATAAGCAATTGCCCTGCATGGCAAGCAGTCTTACCACTGCCCTTTCTGTATTTATCATATGAAAAATGAATACAGGCAGACCTGTACCCAGTCCAAATTGTCAGAGTTGGGATCATTGATTTCAGAGTGATTACCATTGCTTATGCTGCTGAGGAGCTGGCCCAACAGGGTTTATACACATTGATGGAAGCCAGATTTTTCATGTGCATTACATATACTTCTTATATATGCCGACTGTAGACATATATATATATATAATTACATATATATAAGTCTTCCATCTTTTAAAGTTATAAAATATGTTTCTCAAATTACTTGCAATCAATCAATATCCAATGCGTTGGATTCTTTTCCACCCTCTTACTATACCAGATTTCATTAATTTTACAGCAAATTGGAGTAAAACACATGGGTTTATATTTTTGAGAGTGCCTTATGGTATTTTTGCTAGGAAACTACTTTCAAAGTTGGGTAAGGGTTTTTTTCTTTTCTTTTTTCCTGTGTATTCATTAATCCAGTCTCAAATTCTGATATTTCTGTCCTTTTCAACCTTTGATAGATAAGAACAGGACACACTATAGTACATTCACAATTCCCATTTCCCTGCAAACTTTTAACTTGCTTCTATAAATCACATAACTCCTTCTGCTGCTAGTGGAAGGTATGTGTCCCCAACAAATGATATACCAGGTATTAGTGGTCTTAAACTCTAAGAACTCTAAACTCTAACTTATAAGAAGTACACCTGTCATTACATATTTCAAGACATGGGCAGAACACCTTTTTTAACTGTCTCGAAGGAAGCAGCATGGGTGCAGTCTCATGCTTAAGAACAGCCATTTCTGCTTCTTCACATCACATGAGCAGCCATAAACAGCTGGTGTGATTAATTAAATGAACCACAACCTTCTCCAACCTGATTTGAGTATTTAGTTAGTCAAAGCATTTCTTTACTTCCCATGTGACAAAGCATCGGCAGTTCCTATAATTAATAAAAAAGCAATAATAAATAATTTTGAGAATATAAGCTGTATGAATGTTTACTAAATGTTTGAACAACAGATTTAAAAAACCCCAAACTCCTCCAAGCATGACTCTATAACCCCATGTTTCCCTGCCCTGAGTTTTGGAGGCGAGCTGTAACGCCCCAGTGGCTCCGCTCTGCTCTGGTGTGGGCGAGAGGAGGGGACACAAACCCACGTGAATGAGGCCACTGGCCAAACTCCCTGTTTGTGGCACACCTCTGAGGCACACACACCCACAGAGGTGTGGCTGTGCTTTCAGTGCTGTAGGGCACCCGAAGATAAGCTGGGGAAAGAGCCTGGGCAAGTGGAAGATTTGCATCTCCTCATGGAGAAGCCCATGAGCGGGTGATGACAGACCCGACGTGGGGGCCGTGTCTCATGGCTGGCTTGTGGTCAGCACTGTTATCAACTGAGCAGCACAGGTCAGCCTGGCAAAACAGCACCATGTTTACCCTTTGGTATTCCTAAATGAGGTGTTCCCAGGTTCCTTTTTCATCTCTGCAGCTGCCATTTCTTATTTATGTGTGATGTGCCACACATCTCATCTGCCAAGAGCCTTTAACTCACAAAACATAAAATAAAACTCCAGAGCATCTCATCCCAGCCACAGCAATACGCAGGTTTTCATAATTTACTTGGTTCTTTTTTCAGCAAAGAAATACTTTGGGGGAGAAGCACAGAGACCTATTGATCTACTGACTTTGATGTCAAATTGGCAGATCACACATAGCCTCCCCAAAGCTTTTCTCTTGCTGAGTACCCCACTTTTCCATGGCTTAGCAGCCTGACCTCCTGAAGGGAGATTTACTCAAGTAACATGCAGCTTTTCCCAATTGCATTTGCTTTTCCCAACACCCTTTTTGTCAATGAGCAATTCCATGACCATCAGTGACTCTGGCTTCACATTGGACCAAATAAATGTTTTGTGTACTTGAAGAAGATCTGATGCATTTGACTAGAGCTGCAAATAGAATGACTCAAACACAAAACCAACTTCGGCTTCAAGGAAGAAAGTTCAGTGAAGTAAAAGTTTGGTGATTCTAACAGAGGTTAAAGTTATTTGACCTGGGTTGAATTTGAGCTTGTAAGAAGGGCAAATTGAGAACAAGCAAAGACTTGAAGAATAGTTCCATAAACAAAAAAGGTACTTTATCAGATAAGCATTCACATTAATTTTTATTCAGTCTCATTCAAGGAAGTGATTTTTTTCGTGCAAAGAGATTTTGTTAAGATTAGTTCTGAACTCCCAGAGAAAGTGGTTGGTCTCTGTTTCTGAGCCATGACTGAATCCTCAATGAGTAGAAGACAAAAGAGAGCTTTTGTGGCACAACAGCAGACAAATGAAGAGCCCACAGTCCTGGGAGGGGACTGATACGGGCAGGCCCAAAGAGAGGCAGAGGCATCACCATTTGCCTATCAAGGGAAGTGTGAGGTAGGGCAAGGGCAAATCTTCCTGTCAAGGTTTGGTGCAGACAGGAGAACCTTACACCCAGCTGGTCAAGCTCTTAGTGCTTCTCTTCCAGAAAGAGGTAAGCTCCTAGCTGTGGCCTTGCCATACAGAATACATGAAAAAATAACAGAAATAGTGTCCACCATACATTGGGATTAAAGAGGGAGAGCTGTGACATAGTGCTGATTAGCCCATGACTATATTCTGCTTTTTTTGCTTTGCTCTTCTTTTCCTAAAATTTTCCACTGTTTTTATTTCTCCCTCTCTCATTCAAGCTGTGTTTGAGAAACCATTCCTCTCCATGGACTACAGTGGGGTTTGGATCAAATCTCACAGTACATTTGCAGCTTGTTAAATTACTAAACACGCTTGCCTCACAATCTTTGTGCTATATATTGCTTCATCAGATGAAACAATGATAAAATTTGATCATATGGTCTAATTCCAAGGAAGGCAAGTACTCTACCCTAGTCAGAACTAGCATGCTAGCTCAGCTTTTTAGTCCTTTGGAAAGCTGAGCTCCACTAAACACAGGCTTTCACTGCTGGTAGGTGGCCAGATTTACAATACAATAAATTACTTGCTCCTGGAGAGAATTGTAATCAGATAAATACAGTGAATTCTTTATACTGTCTGGAGGCAGTCTCTGAACAGAACCCCTATTTCATACAGCCTGATGTGACTGAGTTAGTGTTACTTTATAGGGATACATGCATTTTGTATGATGGCTTACTTTTAAGAATGTTTATTTTTTCCAGTAGTGATCTCTATGTTACTATCACTATTTATCCAGGCGAAGAAAACTTGTGGCTCACAGTCCCTTGCCCATATCAGTCCTCACTCCCAGTACATTCCAAGTAGGTTGTGAGTCTAAATTTATGGCTCATCAAAGCCCATTAAGTATGGGAAAGGTTTTTTCTCTTCTGATTTAACCTAATAAGTAACCATAAAGAAGCCAAGAAGGAGAAAAAATGGTTCAGAACAGGTTTCTCTGCAGTAAACACTCAAAGATTGTGAAAAGACTAAGCCATCATTACCAGAAGATAAAGCTGGCATAAAGGAATAATACTTATTTCAATGTTGTGAACAGTGAGATTTAAAAATTTATTAAAGAATCTTGCCCATATATAAAAGATGGTGGGCTAGTCTAGTCTCAAACGCATAAATGTGAAAAACATTTGGGGCTTAAAATGAGTGCCTCAGCTGCTGCTTTGGACAAAGACCTTTAACCAATAATTAAATTAGTAAAATAATAAGTTGTTTGGTGTTTTGGGGGCATTCTTTGGGTTTTCTGGGGTTTTTTTTTGTTTGGTTTTGGGTTGTTTTTTTTTGGTTGGCTGGGGTTTTACTAGCTTGCTTTAGGTTGTGGGGTGGTTTTTTTGGTTGGTTGCTTTGTGTTGGGGTTTTTGGTTGTGTTCAATTGCTAAAACCCTATACCTGCCTTAAGACACCAAAACTGCCTCCATGTCTGAGAAATTAAGTGCCACAACCATAACATGTTGGCTGCTTCTGTAGCTTTGTCAAGGAGACCTCACTGGAAGGGTTAGGGAAGGTTCCAGGTCAATGGTTCTCAAGCTAGGATTATAATAAATACATGGAGACTTTGATACCTCTTTCTTGCTTTCCTTCCCTCTTCCTTTCCTTACTAGCTGGTATCAAAGACTTTCACCATGCAACACTTGTTACTTGGACTTCAGAACAAATGCAGTCAGTGCCCACAAAACCCTACAGAGAGCACACTCCACCTGGGTTGAGTGAGCAGGGGAGCACACTCAGGGACAAACAACTCTCATGCCTGTAACAATTCCTCCAACTGCATCTGCACATCTGTCATTCATCTCTCTCTTTATATTTGCTAGCAGATTTATTACTATCTAGGCCACTAAGCAGATTTTCTCTTCAAAACCTGTGGCCCAAATTCTTAAGAACACACATTATATCCCCTTAAAAGGACAGAGAGGAGTGTGTCTGTTTGTTTACATTTGATTAGAAAGCACAGCCAATGAGCTAAATTATGACACATTTGCAAAGAAACAGTGGAAATTTGCTTGATTAAGAGTTCCAATAGATTTCTGTTTTCTGGTCAATACCTGCCCCGCATTTAACTCGCCTTATGATGGTTAATTCTGTCAAAAGTATAAATAATACAACCTAGGGGGTCAAGCCTAGAAGCCAGGAGCTGTATCCCCTGCCTCTTTACATCCAAAATGTCTCATGTTAAAGAAGACTGCAGTACAGCTACTTAATTGTTCAGCCACTTAAATGAAAACAAAACCAGCTAAGCATTCCTGAACCCTAGTCTTACATTGGCTGTCAGTTCTCAAAAGAGCATCTTTTCACCTTAGAACATAGTCCAGAACAGTAAGAGACCCCACCATGATGCCTCACATACAGGAGCCCTTAATGAAACTAACACCCAGTGGTTTAAGCAAAACAAATCATGCATTTAAATTTGCTTGAGAACATCCTATGGACGTTGGAGTGGAAGGATTTTTTTATACTGACGGCAGAGGCTGGGAGAGTGCTCATCTGGTTCTGTTCCCTGGCCTTAGCTAATAACTTCTAGCATCACCCTGGGCACACTAATTATCTCCTGGTTACATTTAGAAAAATCTCATGAAGAGCTTTCCAAAGCTGGCTTCTTTTCAGAATTCTTGATGATGTGAAACGATTAAATCAGGATGAATGGTGTATCTAAAAATAGATACTTGTGTAGTCACAGGTTGTTCAGTCCAATGCAGGAAAAAGGGTTAAATTATACAACATAAGCAGAAGTTCAGCATAGATGGTCATAACAGTCCCTGCTGGACTTAATATCCATGAATTAATGTATGACAGGGGATAAATGCAGTGGGACATAGTGTGATTACTGACTCCAGCTCCTGCTTCCTCTTCTATGAAGCAGCTCCCAAGCCCAGCAGCTCCCAACCCCACTGCATCCCTGATGAAATATACCACCAATGCATTGCTGCTGGTCCCCCTGAAAAGGATGGAAGAGGTTACATTGTTTTCTTATGCAAGAATATGTGCATTTTGGTCACAAATGTAGGGATAAGCAAATCTTCAAGATGGAAGTAGAAAATCAAGGGTCAGAGCAGAATTTTCTGGTCCTTATCATTACATAAGTAGCAAACATTTGAGATCTCTCATGCTATCTTTTTTTTGGCTTTTAAAAAACCCTTTTCCTTTCTTTTCTTTGAAGCCTCAGACACTGACCATTATTTAAGTCTGAATCACAGAATGATTTGGTTTGGGAGAGACCTTAAAAATCACTGAGTTCCAGAACCCCCTGCCATGGGCAGGGACACCTTCCACTAAACCAAATTGCTCAGAGCCTCATCCTACCTTACCTTAAGCACTTCAGGGATTGGACATCCACAGCTTCTCTGGGCAACCTGTTCCAGTGCCTCCCCACCCTCACAGTAAATAATTTCTTCCTAAAATCTAATCTAAATCTGTCCTCTCAGTTTAAAACCATTCCCCCTTGCCCTATCACTAAAATGATGACAATCTTTACAGGTTAATGGCTTCATCCCACGAGGTAAACTTTTTAAAATATGGTAGATTGGAAGAGTTCTTTGTCAAAAGCACACAGAGTAGCTGCCTTTGACAAAAGAAATTTTTTTTCAGTGTGAGCTTTTAGCTTCAACTGTTCTTCAAAAGTGGATCACCCAGTGCTGACTAAAGGCAGTGGTAAAGCTTCCATGTGACTTCAGTGACCCAACCCTTCTCCACTGCTCTTATTCCATCCATCCAGCACAATGAGTTAACTGACTGCATTTAGGAATTTGCTGTACACCTGTAATTTATTGTGCTGTCATCTCAGAAAGCAGTATTGTTGAAGAATGACATAGTCTTTCCTTTAGAATTTACTGTCCCAATAAAATTATTCACCCAATCTCCAGTTCCTAGAAAACTCCACAGAGGAAATCACATATTAAGAGGGTCTTTTCTTATCAGTAACAACTGAGTAAAAAGTGAATCATTGCACAGGACTTGATGTGAAATACCGATTGCCTTGGAGTGGCAATCAAACTTAAAAAGTTTATGTTTCACAGAAAACATTAAGCTGGGCTGTTGGAAAAGTTTGCCCCCACACTTTGAAGCATTTTTTGTTTTAATGCAGTTACCAGTTTCAGCAATCAAGGAGGAGCCCACCCAGGGTAATTGATGTGATTTAGATAAGGGAGATGCACAGTCTCATGCCAATGGCTGAGTCAGATGAGTGACAACACAGAGAATCCAGCCCAGCCTTTGCTTTGAGCCTGGCAGCCATTAAAAGCCACCTCCCAAGGACACGTGTGACACAAAGCCACGATCTGGTAGAATGGTGAGGGCCCTGAATGAACACAAAGCTGGTTTGTCCTAAGCCCTCCCATCCACGACTTCCAGTGCAGAGGGGCAGGTTTGCCAGGACTGAGGAGGTCCATCCTCCCCTTCCCAGGCTGTTAGTGATGCCACCACTCAGCACAGCACACACTGTGTGACTCGAAGGGAAAGCAGCCACGCCAAGGAGCAGCTGCCCCATTGCTCCATCAGGAGTGGTGTGCTTTACAAACACTGATGTACAAAGACCCAGAACTCCTTTTGCTATGGATTTACCACTCCCTTCAAGAGGAATTCAGTGAAGTTATGCATGAAAACACAACAGCCTTCCCATTCTTCCAGTGCCTCACAGTTAGTGTCAAAGAGTTCTGAAGAAAAAAAATCAGTTCCAGAAACTGAAATCCCCCTATCTATGAGATCCCAGTCCACACCAGTCCTCCTCTTTTATTTTTTAGAGAGAAAACTCAAGATTATTCAGCTGAATCAGTAAGAAATATAATTTTCATGAGTCTTTAGAGGCTATACAGAAATCAAGAGATCCATCCTAATTTTGCCACTAATTTGCTATGGTTAGGTCACTTAAACTCTCCATTCTCCCTTTTTCTTGCCCATAAAGTAAAGCCAATTCTAATGACTGCTCTTATGGCAGAAGTACTGGAAGATTTAATTAGCTAATATTTTTCCAAAAAGGAAAATATGTGAAGTACTCAGCAAATGCTGAATGTTATCACTAGTGCAGGAATAGTGGTGGATAGTAAGAGTGCCAGCCCTTTTTGCTAAGGGAGACATAGAAAAAAAAATCTGTTTATTGAGATGGACCCAACATTGAAATGGGTTCAATTTTTACAAATTTTCACAACTGCACGTTTCAGAACTTGCTTAAAACCCCAGACTTTATGAAATCACACAACCTATTTGCTGCTTTTCAAAACCAGGAGAGTGACTCCCTCATCTCCACAAACACACTTCAGTCTTGCTTCTACTGCTTCTTCACATACAACTTTCCATTACATATTTTAAAATCTCTATGCTAGGCAAAATGAACTAGTTCAAAAGTCTTACGGAAAACAGATTTATAAACTCATTTGATAAATGCTGTGTTTCAGCATAGGATGTTTTTTCTTTGCACATTAACAGATGAAAGCTACCAGAAATGATGATAAAGCACAGGGTAAGAAACTCAGGTAGTATAAAAGTACTCTTCAGTTGGCTTAGCATGACTTATACTTTGAGGATCTGGACACAAACCAAGAGGAAGCTTGCCAACAGAGCTTTTCCTCAGCAACTGTCTCTTAGAGAGGCTGTTGCAATCCCAAATAATTTCCTCTATTAAACCCCTGTTCCAGCTCAGGAGTTCCTTCCTTTTGCTGTAGCAATGGGAAAATGCAACCAACAGCATCAGACCCATCTGTACAAGTAGTTTAACTACACAGATCCATGATTAGTATTTTAATTTGTGCACTGTGCTTACCAAAGAAGCTTGAGAGCCAGCTTCAATTCATAAGGAAACATATTTTTCAAAGCCATCTGAGCCGACATGTTCACAAAAGAACACTATCTGACTCACTGAAATCAAGATTCTCCTCAGCAATAAAAACCTGGGGAAAGAGAGGACTTGCATCTTGCCCAGGATGTCAACAGGATTTGCTCAATGACAACAGACACACTGATCACTGGCAGCCTAAGCCCAGCACAGCAGGCATCAGCAGTTAGCCCTGTCCTTGTAGATACCTTAGATGTGTTCATAATTTCCCTCAATTCATCAATTTCATTAAGATGAGAATGCTCACATCAGTAAACATACACATGTGGTGAGATAGGCTTGTATGATAAGATTGCACTCTGCACTGGAGTTTCACTGCTCTGTGCCATCACTGCCATGACTTTTGTTCTCAGCACCCCCATGTTAACACACAGACCCCCAGTACACAGTAAGTGATGGCAACTGAGATGGGAGGTGCCTGAGGCACAGAGAGAAATTGGTGTTAGTGCTGCTCTGCTGCCAGGATATACAGCCCAGGTTTGTGGTTTGGGTTGTGGTCATTGAGGAGCCCAGCAGATTAATATTTTTCCTTATTTCTCCCTTCACTGTAGCATTCAATTTCACTAGGTTTATAGCTTGCACAGGAAACTGCTAAACACAGATGAGAAAAATATATACTACATACAGAAAACATCCTGTAGGGACCTTTCAACATCATTTCCAGATACCACATTTTTCTGGTTATAAAACAACTCCTCAGTATCTTCAGCTGTGCATGGTGACATGACAAACCCAAAACAGTCATATCAAGGAATTTATCTGTTTCTATCTTCCTTCCTGCCACCAGCTGTATGAGAATCATTTACTTAAAAACAACTTTGAAATACAAGTATTTTGACCTCAAGTATATCAAGACACCTCCAGGCAACTTCCTGTCCCCATTGCAGGATCAGCTGAGTATAGACCCATTTCCACCATGACATGAGGAATAATGTCATTTGATCTCAGTCTTTTTATTTTTTCTAATGCTTTTGTCTCTTTTGCCTACTCCTCCTGTTACTTAGTGTGCAATATGCACCTTAAGAGATCCAGGGTACATTGTCTCAGAGAAATAGCAATTAATTATTAAACCTGTCTCTATAACAGCCTTCCAGGTGTTGAGACAATCTGTAAGCTAAGCACTGATGTTTATCTCTGTAACACGGCACTACTGCATGAAACCTGTCAGCCAAACTGCCGCAGAAGCCTTTTCATTTTTGTTCATTTTTATTTTTTATGGAATTGCCTTACAATAGGAAAATGCCTATTTACAGGAAAAAAAAAAAAAAGAGACAATCTGTAGTTAAATCCTCCCTTTTGTCCTTTCTGGGCAGGCATGTGTCACCATGCAAAACATCACACTGATTTCAGTCCTGTCCTTATCACCTTTGCTGTGTAAGCAGTCAGGAGCTGGAAACCTGGAGCCAGGCTCAGATGCTGCACTTGCCATTTCCAAGCCAGGTCATTTCTTGTGGGATTACACATGTCTACACATCATCTGACTAATTTTAAGGTTGTCCATGGAAGGAGAATGGAGTGGGTGAGGGCTGAGAATCTGCTGCTAGCAAAAGAACCCCAAAATTGTGGGGTGAGATTTTGTGCCCTGCAGTTGCCAGATGAACCTTTGGTGATTAGATTTCCTTTGTCTGCCTTTATCAGTATTATTACAGTTATTTTTTTCATGGTCTGTAGCAACACATTAAAAATCCATTTCAGGGATCTACAACTATTCTCCCAATCACAGTGCAAACAACCTAAAATTAACTTAATAAACACTAGAAGAGTCCAGGTTTCTTATGGGTTTGTTTCTCATGATTATTTTGAGGTACAAACTGAGGCACTTTTTTTGGTGCCTAACTACTGTATCTCCCTTATGAATTTTTTGGTATCTTCCAAGATAAAATGTATCTACTACTTTTCTTTCTGGCATGTAACTTCAGGGTTCCTCTCTGCTCCAGCTGGCTGCCTGCTTGTACAAAACTTGCAGGAATTCAATTAGCTTTAAGCCCACTCTCCAGCAGCCAAATTAAATCAACTGGTGTGTTCAACAGTTATCTGAGGATGTACAGAACATGATCACCCTATTTCCTGAGGAAACCAGGCCAGCAATTCCTACTTCTAAGAGCTAATCACTTGCAATGGATGTATGAAATAAATGGGAAAATGAGAAGATGGCAGAAAGGCCAAAGTTAGGTAATAAGAAGTCAAACATTCCATTGTGCAAGAAAATGAACACTAATAACAGTACAATGCTGAGAGCTGGCACCAGCTTTGATACCAGGCAAGGCATTTAAAGAAAGGATGGGCAGCCAGGAGGGAGGTGGCAAGGTGGCATTTTGTCCCAAATCATCTTATATGCAAGGTAGCATGGGGGGCAACTCCACTCAAAGGGAACTAGTAGGAGATGTATAAGCAAAAGTGGTTGTGTCAAATGAGCAGGGATGAGCTTTTCCATCCTGGATCCATGTGCTGATCCAGGGAGACTGACCTGCCTCCATGCCCCACTTGCCATTCACCCCACCCTTGGCCTGGGAGCTCATCTTCTATCTTTCTTGGAAACACTCCTGCTGCTTCAACCCAAATGGAGAATGGGGAAGCTTACTTTGTAAATTCACACATGAGCAGGTGGAGAGCTGCTGCTGTGGGAAGTCAGCAGACAGTAACTTTTTGCATTGTTTGCAAAAGAGGTGTCTGCCCACATTCTCCACAGGGCAACTGGTCCTGGGGAGGGACTGTGTTTTCAGGCACCTTCTGTACAAGAATGAAATGCTTGCACTTTTCAGTATGGGAAAGGGAGTTAATGTGTGTTGAGAGACATCTCAATGTGTTTCTGGCATTTTCTGGGTTACAGGAGACATCTGGGCTCTCACCTTTCTGCATGGGTGGGTACTGGAGGTATGGATGGAAAGAAAATCCAAATTTCAAGGACTTCTGTAGCATGTTTTGGCTGAGTAAAAAGCAGCAGCAAACAGGTGCCAGTGGCTGAATGGTAGGAAATGTAGGCCACAGAGACAGGACACAGTACAAGGTTCTGTGGAGCTAGGATTACTCACAGGTTTGATTGTTTCACATATCCATAAGGCAATGTCACGCGTTCTATTTGACCAAGTGAAGATGGGCCTGGAATAAATAAATGTGAGAATTACTGGCTGAAGCAGTAACAAATCAGACATGTATACTTTGCCTCTAGAAAAACTACTCCTCTTCCTCTCTCTGTATCAAGAGCAGGAGCTGGCTCTCATCAGCTCTTTCCCTTTTCTAGCTCTCTGCTGTCTGAGCTACCTTGTTCCAGGGGAGCTTTTTCCCCACTGGCTAAGCCTGATGCTTTAAGGCCCATGAAGGCTTTAAAGCTGCTTACAGCTTGCAAAGTGACCTTTTTTAGACTTCAGACTGAGATTGACTCACGTGAACTCAGAGTCCCTGAACATGGGTAGCAAATTGTCTTCCATATTTCTAAACTGTCAGATAGTCATTAGTTATAAATAATAAATGTCACGTGGCTTGCAAAATACATATCCAGGCTATTTAAGAATACTTAATGCTTGTGGTAAGTTTTTTATCTACAAGTATTTTTATCTTAACTAGTGGTTTCAGCCATTGGCCTCAGAACTGCCTATAGGAAGGAAGGAGAAAGGTAAATATCATACATTATACTCTTAAAAGGTGAAGAAAAGAGAAGGGGTAAGCCAAAGACAGGACTTGGATGAGACCCAGGAGGAATGAGGATGGACTTGTGCACACATTAGCCATCATGGTTGCAGTGCTTTGCAGAAAGGCTGTGCTTTATGCCTGCTTGTTGCCAGACATCAGGCAGGAAGATACTCTGCAAGCCCCATCCTCAGCATCTGGCCTCTGGGAAAGGCAGGACAGGAGGCAGAGTGGGTCCCCACTCCTCCCAGCCGCGCCCCAGTGCTGACTGCCGTGCCAGTCTGCAAGGCAGGCAGGGGACACACATCTCAGCTCCATGTGAATATTGCATGATTCCTCTTTCCTCTCTCCAGTTCACTAAGCTCTCATTTCCTATGCCTCTGCTAGCACAGTTCAGGCTGAAAAATAGTCTTCCTAATGCCCAAGCTTGTTTACTTTCTTTGGGGATGTTTATTTAATATCTCCTCACTAATGAGTCAGGTTTTTTCTATGATCCACAAGGCATTAATATTGCATGTGCTCAGAGACCTGAAGGCTAAGAAATACATGGATGCTAAGCACTGTGTATTTCAAGCAGCAAGTGTTTTGTTAACAGCAACAGCTAAACAAGGCAGGGAACAGCCTGAACTTCTGGAGTCAAAGTGAGATCAAAGCACATAAAGGTTAATGGGCAAAATGCCACAGGAGCCATTCTGCAGTGGGAATTTATGATTTACAAGCATACTAGGAAAAGACTGCTTTAATCACTAGATTATGCTAAGTACTTGCCAATTTTAATACAGTAAACCACTATTTTTTTCCTACTTCAGCACCAAAAAACTTGCCTTCTTAAATATAGAAACATATAATCAGATTCTTATCAAATGCTTTCTCCTCTTTCCCTAAGAAAAACATTAATATTATTAATATAACATCATCAAGATCTCTGAGAAAGGGGTGCAGACGATGGAGGGCAGATTTTACCTCTTCCTCCCTGTCCCTATCCTGTTTTGTGCCTCCCATGACTATTTGCTTGGAGGCACTTGTCCCATTTGCCTGTGCTGCCCTCTGGGTTATTTTCTCCATGACTTGGAATTGTCCTCTGAGCACAGAAATCTCCTGATGCCATCTCCAGTATTCCTGTGTACCTCAGTTGCCCCACATGCTCCTTGGACAACAACTTTGCCAAAACAAGAGGGGAGGGGATGTTGAGGAGCCCCCCAACCATATGGTGCCAAGGACATGCCACCCAGAGGGTCACCCCAGGGCCCAGGGAAGCTGCTGCAGGAGAGAGGCAGCAACCCCTGGTTCACCACCTCCTGAAAATGGCATGCTAAAAATTCTATTGTGTGTTTAAATGGTATTTATAAACACCATCATTCACAGAGGCCCTAAACACATTAAATCAAAATTAGTTTAAAAACCAGTGTTCTTCAAGACTCCTAAAAACATCTCAAAAAGATGATATCATTCTAGCCCTCTCCTATATTTCATGGTTTCAAGTAGGTCTCTGATGCTCAGCAGGGCTTGGTTTACACTGAGGCTCAGTGCCTGACACTAGTATCCACCAAAAAGGGGAACAGAGACAGCAGGAAGCAAACTCAGACTGACCCTTTCTGTTACAGGGAACAGGGCTCACAGCTCCCTTACTTTAATGAAACAAGAGTCAGTCATGTAACATCAGTAGAGATTTAGCGTAGAATAAGCTAGAATCAGTCTCACAACCTTCAGAATTGGTAAAAATCAAAAGAGAGCACAAAACCAGAGCCCTATCTCTGAGCCAAGGCAAACAGCTGACCTCTTGCTCTGTTTTTAAACTCAACCTGCCCCTCCCTGTCCCTGACCATAACTGGGCACAGCTGGGTGCTCACTGCTCGCCTCCAGCCGGGGGGAGGCTGAGGCAGCAAACAGAAAACATATGTGAACTACAGACCTTGCTAAATTAGCTGTATGCAGTATTTTTCATTCTTGATGTGGTGGCATTTTAGGCAGTGTTGGAGTGCTCACAGGGGTGCAGTTTCTTTGGCTAAAGCTTGCTTTTTGGCCATCTGAACTTAATTTATGCAGCTGTAGCAGATGTGCCATAGCCAGGGACACAGGGATAGCAGCAGGCAGTACCAGTACACCAGAGCAGTGTGATAGGCACAGCTCCTCAGTCATCAGTGGACATCTATATTGCTATCCTGAGTTTGACTCTTTGGTCTAAAATGAGCTACCCTCTTGAGTTTGGATTTTCCTGGCTACTTGTGGTTTTATTTATGTTTACCAATTCATCAGTGCTGCTTGCAAAAATAAGATAGCACTTACAAGCTATTCTCAAGAGAAGAAGCATTTTACATTCCGAGTTTTACTACAGCATTAGTACTAGAAGCAGAAATAAGGCATAAGTCAGTGTGTCTCCTTGCAGTAATGCTGCTTATTCCCTGCATAACTAACCTACAAGCGTGGAGGAATATTAAGTACCATGTAGGCCACTGATTTTCCTATTCATGCAAAACCTCTACTGCAAGTTTAAGCAATGCCTATACCTATCATGCAACAGAGTAAGCTGTGATGCAGTTTGCTTTTTCTTCATTAATGTAATTTGTTTCTATCCCTTCCTCAGCTCCTCCTTTTTTTTTTTTTTTTTTTTTTTGGTTAGCTTTCTTCTACAAACAAATCCAATTAGCTAAGATTGTGGATGGATTAAGATTTAAGACTCTACAGAGATGCCTGGATGGAAACCCTTTACGTTAGTTACTTCTTATTCAAAACCAAACAAGGATGGAGGGCAGCACCACATTTAACTTGGGGACTGGTGGGTGGAAACCACCAGATAATTAAAGATCTCTCTTTATCACCCTTGAAAAGGGAGGGTCAGATAAGGCAGAATATGACCCATTACCGCAAGGACAGGTATGTAGGTCACTGTGTCACATGGAAAGACACCGAGCAGAACCTGAGCAGCAGCCTGCACAGAGTGGCCCAGATCAAAGAAGAAATTGGGGACACCTTCACAAAGAGCTCTGCCCATGGATCAGGGAACAGCAAAACGAAGAAAAACACCATATCCAGCTCTCATCTCCCTCTGGAAAGACAAATGGTCATCTTGGCTGCTGTCAGGAGATAGCTGATGAAAGAAAAAAACCTTTAATGAAGAATTCCTGGGATTTTTTCAGGGCCAGAAATAGGGAGGGCAAACAGGTGCAGGGAGTATGCAGACAGCTGCATGTACAGCACAAGTGACTTCTGCTTGATCCCACTCTTCCTGGAGTTCTTTCATCCAGAAATCTGTCGAAGTGAGGAGAAGGGAACAAAGATTTCTCTCCTAAGGCATGGAACACAAATGAGGCAAATGGCAGGACTAATACAAATGTTTTCAGTCATTCATTTTTTGGGAACAGGTTAGGAGAGATCTGAATCCAGCTTCAACAGGGTGAGCTATCAACTAGTCTGCAGCTCTGGCTGAATAGCTGCGACTGCTCTTGGAAATAAAAGTTTCCAGCAGATAGACACCAATAAAGTCCACATGGTCAGCTAAAACTGATTGCATGAGAGAATGCTGGAGGACCAGCTACCCAGCAGGAGTCACTAAGGGTAGAAGTGCTGACAGTCACTTCTCCACTGCTTTCTAGTGATGACTGTTTAGATCCATATGACTCCAGGAAGCACCATGCTTGTCACCTGCCCAGCAGTTCCCTTGATTACACAGTGTTGCACAGCAATAGTATTTGACTTTTTCCCTGCATCAAGACCTGGGTATTTCAGGACACAGTATTTTAAATAACTGTTTATACAGTAACAGCTGGCTGCAATGAAGTCATCAAGTGTTTCTGAGGTTACTTAGTACTGCAGAAAAATCGAACAAGAATCTGCCTGAGTTCCATAAACATGGTCTTTGTCCCAAAGGGCGCCACAAAACCCATGAAAGTGGCAAGGGCTCAGCACTGCAGCAGAAGTTGCTTTGGGTGCTAGCAACCCAAATTTTGGCAGTCTTTGATCTAACCAGCTTGAATATTGGGGGAGAATCCTAACACTGCAAAAGCCTCTTTTATGATGAGGGTGATGAAACACTGGAGCAGGCTGCCTAGAGAAATGGTAGATGCCACACCCCTGGACACATCCAAGGTTGGGTTGGACAGGGCTCTGACCATCCTGATCTGGATGAAGATGTTTCTGGTCATTGCAAGGGTGTTTGGACTAGATGACCTTTAAAGGTCCCATCTAGCCCAAATATTCTGTGATCTCAATTGTATCAGCTATTCATTCTGCCCCCATCAGAAAGGTACCCTCTACTTCTGCTGCTACCACCTCTGAGCAGAATGCTGCCCGTTTATCAAGAATATCTGCCACCAACAGAGCTTATTGGAGGATAAGAGCTGTCTTGTTTGAATGCTGAGTTGGAAATGTATTTTGTTTTCATATTGTAGTAAATCTGAATGTTGCAACCCCCTGGAAAATAATTATTTAGGATTGATCATAATGGAGAAACAATGTTTTTTAGAATCTGCCGGTGGAGTTTTTGTGTCATTATGAAAACAAACATTTTATATGGAAGAAAGAAATTTATTTTTAAAAGTCTCCAAAAGTGAAAACAAGACACTTCACTACCATCAAAACTTTGCAAAACATTAATTTCTCTAGAACTGTGTTTTTTTACTGGCCTGCAATAGCTGTAATTGGGTATTGGTTTTCTGTCCAATTCTAATCAGTATAGCAATATCCAACAAGGTATGCAGAAAAATTATATCACATCATATGGGCAAAAATGTACTTATAATGTATTTGTAATGGCAAAAGAATGAGGTAGATAAATGTAGCTTACTCCAGGGGTGGTGGTATGAGAGATCTGAAAAAGGCTGGTGAGACCCAGGTGAGCCTATGCTAAAAGAACTGAAGGAAGAGCTGTATCATCAAAACTCTCCTAAGGAATAGTAGACAATATGAAAATATTAGATTAGGGGCAGAGTGGTCATTTTGAGCAACTTTGCATTTAAAATTGCCAAGCAAGCAGAAGGTTGAGAGAGACCAGGAACACAAAACCTGGGTTCCAGCATTAGCAAGTCAAATTGTGAACTGACATCAGGAACACAGTGATAATTATGTCATGAATTTCACAATATTTGGTGCAGTTTCCTACAGCTCTTGCTCCTGCAACTGTTTCCAGCCTTGAAAGTTTAGAAAGTATTAACCAAGCACTTTAAACCAAAAAAAAGGTAAATAAAAAACCACATCAAACTAATTATTAAAGTGCACCAAACTCTCAGGGTTTTCCAGCAGACAGCTCATGCTGTGTGATGGTCTGAGTCGAGCTGATAGTGCTGGCTGCTCAACTGGAGAAAATTTGATTTTCTTGAAGGGAAGGTGACTACGAGGGAGTATCTGTTTTTAAAGATAAGAGGCTAAAATACAGTGGCAGTGTGGTTGGTAGGAAGGAATAGCTGTCGTTTTCGTGTGGCTTTTTTTTGTCTGTATTAGAGATGGAGGTAGGAGAAAGACTAAAAGTGGACCCTAGTTTTCATGACAATCTTTACTTGCTCCCCATCTCTTTCATATATTTCTTACGTAGCACAACAGAAGCTTTTGGACACCTGGGAAATGGATCACTAACTGGGATATATATACACATATACATGTGTGTATATATTCATATTTATCTGTATATGTGTTTTGTAAATATCTGCAACCCTTTAGTCACCTTGGGCCTTGTAGGAAGCAAAAGCCACAACATGCAAGAGATACCAAAATAAGAATGTAGCTGCCACAAATCCATCTTTAATCCTCTTTTAATTACACGGGCCAGTGGGGCACTAACGCTGAGACAGCGTCGTGCTGCAGAGAGCTCCAGCAAGTGTAAAGGAAGCAGCAGCACCTGATGGTGCAGGACTCTACAGGACAGTGTGAAGTGAAGGCTGTAATTAGGAAACCACTTTATTGTGAAGCAGGCAGCCCAGTGAAAGCAGCTGATGAGACCAGCTGACTGCATCTGTACTGACAATAGCCTGCTAGCATCATTAATATCTGTCATTGTTTCCCCCCCCACCCCAGCTCATCTGTGAGTGCATAGAGTGAGGTAACCTCCCCACACCATAATGACCAAAATCCTCAGTGAATTGCTTTGCTAAGAACTGCCCTGCATTTCTGTGTTGTGATGGCCACTATGTCGGGTGTGGGGGGGAGGATTTCATCTCTGGGCTCACCTATGGCAAACAGCCAAGAAAGGATGGGTGCATCCTACTCCTGCTTCACACGTGCTCCCTCGTGTGTGAAGGACATGGAGCAAATACAGAAAATACAACTAGGCAGTGATAGATGCAAAGGAATAGACTATGCTCAATCCCAGCAGAATGATAACAAATGCAAGGCACTTCCACAGAGCCTTTCCTCAGTAAGCTTAAAATGCTCCTCACACGCCTCAGTGAATTCATCATTCCTGGCTCTTCTGAGAGGGGGTCAAAGTCCAATGACCTGTTGTCCTCTCATGAAGACTGGGGCAGAAGGAGAGAGCAAGGTGCTTCTTTGAGGCCTGACACACGTACAGAAAATGAGTCTGCTAACTTTCAGTGCTTAATTCTGAAAAAATTAGCTTATATGCCTCAAAAAGACCTTTGAAAATCCCTGACTGATCTGCTCCTTCCATCCTACCCCATACTCTTTTCCTCCATGAAGGTATTTTGTGCAGTTTAGCTTGGATAAGCTGACAGCTTCTCTGTGTATGCTGATAGACTAGCCCCCTGCTTTTCAGCTCAGCTGTTAGTGCAAGTGGAAATACATCCAGGAAGAAGTTTGCCCTTTTGCTGCCCTTGATACACCTAGACCGAGCCTACAGCACTTTGGGTCTCCAGAGCTCTCCATCTAGCAGCTCGTGAAAACGTTCTGAATTTACTACCCTTTTAACCAGCAAAGAAAATAAATCTTCCTTGCCATAAATGCTAATGTTGGTGCACTGAGAAATCCAAAGGGAGGCTGCAGAGGGAGAGAGAAACATTCCCCATGCAATGATTAAAGTGCCAGTTCATGAAAGCTGACGTCAGCGCATGCTTTCAGGGTGGCAGAGCACTTCGCATTTATCCTTTCCTTGTTTGTGCTCCATCTGGATGGGCTCCAGTGGAAAAAAAAACAGAGAGAAAAGGAGAAGCTAATGCCTTTCTAATACACTGCTGAATTCCTTTGGTTCCACACAGGGAGCAGGCTCTGAAACATCTAGATTCTGCCTGCCCAGTTCAGTGAGATAAAAGAAACCGAAGGCAGCTGGTGCTCGGGCCAAATGAAGTCATAATTAGATTGTCATAGCAAACAGTCAGCTGGGGCAGCTCAGAGGAAGACCAAAGGAGAGCACATAGGTAAATAACATCTTCTTAGGATTTGATAACTTGCAGGGATAGCCCTGTTTCCCATCAAGAAGATTCATCCCAACTCACTACTGCTTTCATATAAAGTTATGAAATTTCAAAACTCAAAATTAAGCTACACAAGTAAGCTACAGGTTTCTGCTAAATATGGTCTAGTGGGAAGACATCCAGGAGCAGTTCCCTAACTCCATGGTTGGGAGACAGGATAAGCATAGCCAGTACTAGGTTTCCTATTGAAGCAGATTTTCCTTCCCCAGGATAGAGCAGCACGGGGAGTGCCACAAATTCCCTCTTTCCATAACTTTTTTTTTTTATTTCTGAGCTGCTATTGGAGTCAGTGGGAAAGGCTTACCCAATCACTATGGTCACACACATGCTGCAACTGCTCCAACAACTACACTGCAGGGTTTCTTGCTGAAGATGGCTGCTGATAATTTGGTTTTAGAGCCACACACTGGTACTGTCGGGCAGCAGGGATGATGACTGTGCACGACAGTGGTTTTGGTCTGTGGTCACTCCCATAGCTAGCAAAATTACTTGGTACAGACAGATCATGTTGATAAACACAAGAGTAGCTTAGCAGTGAAGCTGCCTCTTAAACACTTTAAATAATAGCTTTGCATTTACTGGAACTATTCAAAAGAAACAACTTTTCTTTCTCCTCAGACATGCTGATGAGTGTTGGTTCCCATTCAAAGTCAGGATGGCAATATAAAAAAATCAAAAGGTTCCAAATCAGTCATATTTTTCAGCTGAAAAGTAAGTCAAAAGGCAGACATATTCTGCATTGCTGAATATTCTGAAACTAAAGAGCCTTTGAAATAACATTCTGAAATGAAAACTTGCACTTCAGGTCCAGTTTTCGCCATCATTTTTCTTTCATCAAGTAAAAAATGAAAGACAGACCAACAGCACAAGAAAAAAAATCGTCGTTTCATGAATCTAATTTCTTCTCAATAAGATCGACTTTTTTCTGTTCTGGAGGACACACCATCAATCATGTAAACAGATCTCTCATCCCTAAAAATCCCGACTCTTCCTACTCTACTCAGTGTGCAAGGATCCCTTCAGAGCTTGGTGCACCTTGCAGGCTGGAGGTGGAACCTGCAGCTAATTACTGGGTGTGGGAATGCAAGTGGGAGCACGATGGGAGGGAGGGCAGTGAATTTTCCCTGTGTCTCCCTTCCCCACCCCGGTACTCAGCGCCCCGGGTTCCACCGCAGCGCTGCCCAGTGTCTGTGTGTGTAAAGAGAGCATCGGGGCGGACCTGATCCCCAGAGTTGGCTGCTCCCCACCCCTCTCTCCCCGCTGGAACAAACTGCCAATATTTTGCCATATTTGCATTCAATCTATGGTGAAAGATAGGCATTAAGCTGGCACAGCCACAGTCTCTCTCTGTGTTAGTGATCGAGTGATAAGTTGAACAGTGGTTACACAACTGGGCTGTGTCTGTGGAGCCAGGACTGCTGGGTTTAATCTCCTGCTCAGTCACTGACTCATCACGTAGCCTGGAGAACATCATTTCATTTCACCTCTCTGCACATAAATTTCATCACCTTTAGTTGGGGGGGTAATAAGGCTCTCTCACAGGAATGTTAAGACACACAAATTACCCTCATGAATATTTGTAAAATTCTCCAGCTGATGCTTCGACAAAGGCAATGAGTTTTTTGTTGTTGAATAAGCAACAGTGAGGGGAATGTCCTAATTGTCAGGCTGGCTTATTTACTTACCTGGTACCAGAGATTTCTGGCAGCTGTGACAAAAGGATGTCTCAGGTAGGGGAAAGGGTGAAGAGATTGTTTGACTCCTGCAGTAGGAGCAGCAGCAGGAAAAGGTCAGCTCAAGCCATAAAAACAAGTACGTGATAGATAAATGTTATGTCAAAGGCCAAGTGGCATTTGTGGCATTTTCAGCTCAGATGCACAAGCAGCTTATGTAGATGACACAGTGATGCAATAGGTATGTCTAATCCTGTTATCAATGTTCCCCACAGTGCCATGTCATTTCTTCAGAGTACATGCTGAACTCTGGTTTTGGACTTTAGAAGCATTTAGATACCTGGAGTTCTGCTTTTGCACCTTCCCACAGGTGCCATTTCTCTTGCCTACAGTGAGGATCTCGGTGACTGTCCTCCACCTGAGGCTGTCTGGGAAGCACAGCCTGGGTATGTCAGCACCTCTGATCCCCAGAGGGTCTGGGATGAATCCTCAGGGACAGACATGATTCATGCAGTCACTCAGTTTGGCTGTGGGATGTTTAGTAGCTGCTGCAACCCAGGCCCTAGAGGCTGTACTTGCAGACAGACAAGGTTTCTGAGGGTTCCAAAGTCTGTGCTGAAGTAATATACAATGGTTGCTGAGAGAGCTAAGGAGAGAGACATCCTGGAAACTTTCAAAAGATGCACCCTTGATCTTTGTTGTCTAATCTATCCCAGTTGTGTCCTCCCCACTTACTCCTAACTCCTGTGTTTTTCTTTGATCTGAAAACTGATTCAGAGGATACCTGTGGGCAGCCTGGCAGGAGCAGGTAAATCCCTTGTGGGTGGAGCAGAGCTGCTGAACCAGGCAATTCCCGTGTCTTTAACCAGTGCAAGAACACAGAACGTATCTTCTGCCTCATCCACCCACTGTGAAGCCCTTACACAAGGCCCATCTTCCCTGCTGCTGTTGAACTGAACCACAGCTGAGCAACCCTGGCTGCTGCTTCACTTTGGGATTCTCTCCTATCACTACCTAAGCCCACTGGAGCCCTCAGGTGGTGCTTTCCATCACCTAAGCAACACCTAAGCCCTAGAGGGCTTTCCTCCATGGCTAGTTTTCAACACCAAAAGGAATTTTTATAAAATCTTTTATGGTTAAGATAGAGATACTTTGAAGGTAACATGCACATTTTCTTCACAGCCATAATAATTTTATACCAATGAGAAAGCACTCTTAGACATCTGGAAGCAGCTGGCTTCTTCAGCTGAAATTACTCACTTCAGGGTCAGCCCATGGATCAGTGGCAAGAATTCCTGACTGCCTCTCACAAAACCATGTCCCTGCAGCACCCCTAGTCCAAAGGGACTATTAAATCCTTCTTGTAGGGAAGCAGAAGGCCTGGAAATTAAAAGCATGCTACCACAGAAAAACATTCATGGATCCCGTGCTTCATCCAACAGAGAACATTTGCACACTTTCATACCCAACTTCTACAGATCCTGCTGAAGGCCTGCAATTAGGGAAAACCCATACAGTTCAGCAAGCAATGTTTTCTTAGTGAACTTAATGCAGTTATGACTTCATCATGAGTGACAGTTTCATAGATCATAGAAATGGAAAGACATAAGGAAACTTCCTATAGCCAGTAAGTAGTTCCAACCACCCTTTAAATAAGCTCACCCGTGTTTAATAGAATTTATTTTCTAAAACTGCTCAAGTCCTGTGTTTTTTCTGTCTTTTCCTTTGGGGTACTGTTCTCTCCAATGGTCACCACCAGAAAATTTTTTTGTTTCTGCTAGCATGGTCATAAAAAGCATCTAAAGTTAACAATTTTCAAAACAAGTATGAGAAATCTACCATTCTCAGAAAGATGGTGAAACATCTGATATCCACCAAAGTTAAGTGGTGGCAAGGACACTTAAATGGAAGATACTCAGCATGTGCTAAGTTAAAATGTGCCAGTCTTTCTTCCTCCTTCTTCCACCACCCCCTTTTTCAATACAGTCTCCTGGACTCCTGCTAGAGATGCCTCTCAGGTTCCTGGTTGAACAAATTAGTTTTAACACAATAATTCACAGAGCGTCCTTTCCTGTTGTGCTCAAAGATCTATGACACCCAGAAAATTTGTTTAAGTAATATATAAACTACTTTATGGAAAGATTTTTTTTTTTGTCCTGCTGGCCTCAAAATCCCAGATACCTTCCTTCTAAAAACAAAAGGGGGTGCTTGTGGGGGGAGAAGAGCAAACATTGCAAACCCATGATCCTCCAATAGCAAATTCTTTAAATTTTCCAGGAAGCATAAATCGCAAATATGAAGAGCTGTAAAAATCCAGAGCTTTTTCTTTCTTTAGGTGGAGTTGTTTCACCTCAGTGTTTTAACAAAATATCCCTGAAAGTAAGAAAACTCTTGCCCAGCTGTCCCAGGCTATCACATACTGCCTAGCTGTTAAAATGACATAATTTGTCATTAGCACATCTCACCACCTAGAAGGTGGTGGGAGGAAACATTTAGCAATCTGCAAAGCTGTGCAGAATTCTCTGCAGATGTTTTTTCTGAACTTTCCCTCTCTTCCTTAAGTTCACTGAGCACCTAAACTGGATTTTGGGGCAAACTGACCCTTGACCTTACAAAGCAGAATGCAGGCACTGTACCATGATGAGAGGAAGGTCCATCAGCAGTAAAAAAGAAGGCCAGAATTTAAACTCCAGAACTGCTGAAGCTCCAGGCAAATGTTTGCCAACACTTGTCAGGCTTCATCTCTTCCCTGTTTGAAGAACAGATTATTTCTCAGGACCAGGGAACAGTGTAATATTTACTCCAAGTGTCCTTCTCAACAACCTGAGCTGTTGGCCAGTACCCACAAAGGTCCTTTGGATAGTGACCACTCATGTGGGCTGAGCTGTGGCTCTTCTCCAGAGGAAGCATTCATAAAGCCTGTTTTCTCAGGGTGTTACAAAATCACAAAGAAGAGGTGCTTTTCAGTGGTCAGCAAGACCACCATTGGCCAAAGCAAAATCCTTGGCTAAAATGGCATCCAATTGATCCATTTTTTCATACAGATTTAAAGTTTCTTCTAAGTCTCTCCTTTTGTGCTTCAGTAGGCAATCTGTCTATTCAGCATCCGCTGAGGCATATAAGGCCATTTGAAACCAAGGGCATGTCCTTACAGAAAAAAAGGAGGAATGGACAACTGACAGATAAGATTACTTCCTGATTTAACATGACACTGAATGCAAAGTATCCAGACCTAAATTGGTTGTCATTCATTCCAGATCCATGTTACCTTAATAAGCATGGAGGGAACGCTCAGCAGTAACATCTTCACAGAAATGATTTTGCTTGTGGAACAGCTGCAAACTGCATGGTTCCTGATTTTTTTTTTTTAATGCCAGTGCATTTCACCACATACTTGAGTCTACAGAAGAAAGATGCCAGAAGATACTTCCATAGACTAAATAAAAACCTGCCAGTTCCTGTTCCAGCTCCTACTGTATTCGTGCATTAAAGATACACCAAAGCTACAGAAAGTAAGGGAAGTATCCTGTTGCATTAGCAGAACAAAGCTAATATAATTTAAGTTTGATGGTTTCCTGGTTTCCAAAAGCACCATTAAAGGCAGCATTCCTTGCAAGGCTAAATGCTGCAGGGAACTGCAGTCCACCATTCAAAAGCAGAATCACCCAGGCTCCTGCACAAGAATTATTTCCACTCTAGAATCCTTCAGGATAGTGAATGAGCTAAGAGCCATCTTTCCTCTCACTTCCCAATGGGCTACCCTTCTTATAATTTAAGTTTTAGAAGCTCAGAACAAAATTTAGCTTTCTAAGAGAGAAAAGGGGATGTTTAGTTCTAGCAGGGGGCAAAGCATGAAACCCAAGAAGCACATGTACCCATCTCAAGGCAGGACAAGCCTGATGTGAGAGACTGCAGCATTTTGTAACTCTAACTCATGCTCCAGGACTCCCATGCATGCACACATTATCTGGAAAGGTAAGTCAGTACTGAACTACTGTTCTTGAGTTTCCTTTGAAATACCTAATGCTGATGAAAGGTTCTGTAGAGAACTATTATCTTTTCACTTCTTCCCAAGCCAAGAGTTGTATGAGCAGTGGCTATCAAAGTTCCCAGTAGGGAAGACAACTCACAAGAACAGCATTTAGGGATGAGAGGAGATAGTAGCCTTTGGATATTTGCTCAGCTTCCTCACACATGAGGCTTAAGTTTTCCCAATGTGTCTGAGGCGTAGATGCTATGGAATACACTGAAGTCTTGTCTATTTGTTGGAGGTTGTGTTTGCTTCCATTTCCCAAGCTAAATAAATACCAGGTAGGTACTTAATGAGCCAATGCGTTAAGACAGGGACAGGAAGAGCAGCCTTGTGCTGCACTGGAACAAGATGCAACTGTCCTGGTTCACATTCTAAATTTATCCCCATTTTGTGATGCATGTAGAGCTCACAGACACTTTTATTTATGCAGGTAAATAAAAGTCCTGCTATTAACAGCCCTACCTTTGAGAGCAGATCAAAGAGGTGAGTGCAACTACATCCCCTGAAACCTGACTATGTAAGTTGTACTCTGCCCACCTCTTTTTATCTTAGCAAGGACACTGACAGAAGTGAAATGGAAGAAGTCTGAACACCTTCTGCATGCAAAATAATAAATTCAGGGAACCCAGAACACTTTCTTCTGGGAAACATTATAATTTTCTACTCGTTTGCATTTCTGGAGTGGAAACATAGTACACATTACAAAAAATTGCACCAGTGCAAACCTCACTTTGGCTTCAATAAAATTAATAAGGTTATGTATTTAACATAGGAAATAAGAAAGATATTGGGAAACAAGATCATGCGGATCTTGTGAAGAACCTTTTGTACTCATAGATCATATGAATTGGCCTGCAGGTTTAAAACAAGGAAAGTCTAATTTCCAAAAAGGATGGTTTCTGAACTCCTGATTAGAATTTAAAGAACAAAACAAAACAAAAGGTGAAAAACAATTTTGCAAGCTCTGCTGTGGATAATAACCAGGGAGTCTCCAGCCTGGGAGACCTGAACACAAAGGTCCTATGAGAAGGGTTAAGCCCAAGCTAGCTTGCAGGTACCACATTTTTGTTTAGACCCCTTACTAGATACTAGTGAAGAAATTCATCACAAAAAGACTCATTCTGAAACCAGCTCTCATACAGGGGAGGACAGGAGGACACAGGACTGTCCTGGGCTATTTAGCCCTGGAGGAAAAGTGACAGATACAGACCAGCCCCAGACCCAGTCCCAGATGGAAGGAGCCTGGGGTCCAAGGCAGTGCAGAGTTATTCTATCTGTGCTGCCCAGCACTGCACCAGGGATACCATGTGGATCCAAGTTGTTCAGAAACCAGTTTAAAGATGTTTCCATGGCATTGTACTTGCCCATGTAGAATCACTGCAGCACCTTCAACACAATGGTCTTGCTGGAATATAACATGAGAAATTGCAGCTGCTGTTCATCTCACTAACACCTTCCTACTGGGGAATACCAGGTTGCAATCACTGACGTGTCTCTAACATTTTAAATGGAGGTTTAGAAGAGAAAAGGACAGATGCACAATTAAGAAGCCAAGATGCATGAACAGGTGTTCTTGCTTTGTGCAATTGAGTAATATTCATGAAACAGAGAATTGGACCCCAGAATGAAAAAGCTTTTAACATTTTGTCCTGGTTTCAGCTGGGATAGAGTTAATATTTTTCATAATAGCTGGTTCAGTGCTGTGTTTAGGATTTTGTATGAAAATAATATTGATAACAAATCAATATTTTAGTTGTTGCTAAGTAGTGCTTACTCTAAACCAAGGACTTTCCAGTTTCCTGTGCTCTGTCAGCACCAGAAGCTGGGAGTGAGCATGGCCAGGATAGCTGACCTGAGCTGGCCAAAGGGACATTCCATGCCATAGAAAATCATGCTTACTATATAGAGTGGGAGAAGAAGTCCAGGAGGGGTTGATTGCTGTTCAAGGACAGGCTGGGCATCAGTCAGAAGGCAATGAGCAATTGTAGCATGCAGCACTAGTTTTTCTTGAGTTTTATTCCTTTCTCTTTTTTTGTTACTTCCCAGTTCATTTCAATTATTATTATTACATTTTACTTTTCAGTTATTAAAACTTTTCTTATCTCAATCCATGGGGTTTACCTTCTTCCAGTTCTCCTCTCGTCCCAGTGGGGGAGGACTGAGTGAGCAGGTGTGTGGTACTTAGTTGCATGCTGGCATGAAACCACAGCATTACTTTGAACTTCATCCTCCACCTGACTGGTCCACAGAAGATAACTCTAAAATATATTACTGATCAATGTTATTTGGCACAAAAATCCCTGGGCAACCAAGAAGCTTCATTCATATCCAACAGGTTCTTTTTCTGCTACTCTCTGTGTCACAGCAGAGAGCAGCCTCTTCAGAGAAAGATGTTTGTTCCACTTGTGTTACAGAGGGGTTGTTTTAATGTTGTTTTCTGTGTGAGCCTTACGTTGGTGCTTCTTGGTTCTTCTTCGTGACACAACCCAGCCAAGTAAAGAACCCACCAGGACCCCAGCTACTGCAGTCACAATGACAGCCCAGTAGGGGACCAAAGATTCTGTGCTCTCCAAGTTGACATCTGAATTTCCAAATCCACTATTTCTTCGTGTGAAAAGAAAAGGTTTCTCCTACAAAGGGAGAGCAAAGGCTTTATTGACCACAGATCACTCAATGGGCAGTATTCCAACAATTTGACTCTGCCCCTTCTCAGAGAGAAATGGTAGATATTTAGACAATCAGCTGGTTTTGCCTTCTCTCTATCTTAGCCCAAACACTCTCCAGCTCTATTGTCTGAAAATTCCCAGAAGACAAAAAAGAAGCCACCTCGGCATCATGAGTGGTGGCATCACTTCCTAATTTGCTTGCTGCAAACAAGCAAATGGAAATACACAGACTCATTAGAACTAGCTTTAATGAAAGGCTTTCCATTGCAGTGAGAATAAAGCTTTTTGTCTTAAATCTTAAGTAGATTCCCCTGTCTGTAACAAAACAGGAAAATATATTTTAGCTATTTGAAACCTTCACAGAGATACTCTTTTAAAGAGCTCTAGCAGTGTGAAGAAAGGAGAAAAAATAGAGGTAATTAATGGAGAGAGCACCTTGACCTTTACTTACAGGGTTTGGACACCTGAGTTTTGATCTGTCATGGGTAAAGTTGTTGTAAGTCTGCTTTTCACCAACTGGCTCCAGCTGAAGAAGAGAAAAACAATGTTAAACTTAATGATGAATCTTTTTCTTCTCAGACTCTCTTGATTCAGACAGTTACTACTTCTTATCCAATTTTTGCTGCTCACAGGAACAAAGAAGTGTGGTAGAAGGAGCAGAGGAAAGTTTGCAAACATTTTAACAGTTGTGAACTGAAGACATTGAGAATCTGATGTACTGGCTGCAGAATAACTCCTGCAGAAGCAAGGAATAGGATAAGAGTTTCTTCCTTTTGCATTGCTCTGAATACAATGCATTTTAAATGTT
Source organism: Molothrus ater (assembly GCF_012460135.2). Classification (NCBI taxonomy): domain Eukaryota; kingdom Metazoa; phylum Chordata; class Aves; order Passeriformes; family Icteridae; genus Molothrus; species Molothrus ater. Next base: position 27,777,705 of record NC_050480.2, read on the forward strand.
CAGCTAAAGCAAAGTGGTTCACTATTACACCCAGTTCTGCCATGTACTTGTCTCAAATGGCAATGGAAAGGAAAGGAAAAAACCTACATGACAGACGTTAGATATATTACTTAGCACATTACTTACAGAAAGGTGCCTAGGTGTCACGGTGATGGGAGTTACTTCAGAAATGACAGAGCTACAGAGAGAGGATGGGACACAGCTAACCTTTTCAGTCTGCACTCAGACAAGAAATTCCCTGGGAATTTTAGCTGAATTTTCACAATCTTGCAAGAAGCAAGTTACACAGAGCTTTTTATATTATCAGTTGGCAGCTAAGTTGCAATAGTTGACCATAGGCTCACCCTGAGCCCATTTCCAACCCAACATAAAATGTGTCCAGGCTAATAGCAGGCAGCTGTGCTTGGCTTGCAGTGCACATACCACTGGTTGCCATAGTAAAGCTAACAAGTAGAGGCTTGCTCAGTCATGTTAACTGAAGTGTTTACAACTGTTGTATGGACATGCCTGAAGTAATGACTACAAGATTGGTCCATAGAGAACTGCAAAGTTGTCATCCAGCACTTCTGGGAATACATCACAGAGGAAGGCTGTTGCTTCTGCTATTGTCCATACAGGCATTTACTGTCCTCAAGGGATTAAAGTGTCAGCTGCATGCTGAAGAGAAACAATAGAGCAACAAGACCCACACAACACGGAAAAAAAAAATTATCCAGAAGATTTTCATATGGAAACACTGAGAATACTTTCTCTCTCTTGTTCATTTTTAATAAAAAAAAATTAAAAAACAAAAAGAAGCCAGCAAAGACTGAAAAATAAAAAGATATGAAACACTGAAAATATAACGAGGGAAGAGAAGATTAGAAGCAAAACAGGATGCCAAGTTTTGCTGACTGTTGTAGGGTCCTGATGGACTCTTTTGTGACTCCTAATCACTTGGCCCACCCACCAGCTAATGCAGTGAAGACTGAATTTGGTAGTTTTTTTGTACCTTAAAGGGAACAGCTCTATTATTTGTACGATGTGTGGCTCCTATCTTGCAGCATTCTGCCTGAGGTGTAACTGGTTATTTGTAGATAATTGTAATTCTTCCCATGCCAGGGCACTTGGTATGGATTCTGGCACAGAGCCCAGACAAAAGATGATAAAATGCAAAATTCTGTAACCACCCATGCTTACTTCATCTCTATGCAATCTGTTCTTCAGGAGCATTAGCTTCTGGGCTTAGAAGATTACAGTATCCTCAAGTCCATGAGCATACAGGACAAGTTCTGGAAGAAACCCACAGCTCCTCTAGAGCATGTAGCAAGCATGGAGCAGAACACACACCAAACACTGTGTCTCTTCACCTCGGCCCAACACCTGACAAGGTGGGTTTGGGACCAGTGGAAACCCCATAAGACTACAGAGTCCTCTGACCTCAGAGAGCAGGAGCACATTTGGTTTTGCACAAAGCCAAAACAGCAAAGAACATTATGGCAAGGGAGAGACTGTAAGCCATCCCAGTCCCTGCATACCCACACAGTGGCCAGGCACAGTCTGGCCCTTTATGTGCACTGACAAGAATCCGTGTCATTTGGCCCTAAGCCTGCAGCCTGCCGAGCTTTTCAGGGAACAGGGAAACAATACAGCCTTACAGTAAGCTTGCACAGCCTTGCCGTACAAGGACTGCAAGGGAAAAGCAGGGATGTGTTACAAGAACTAGATTTAAATAGTAAACAGTAATGTCTGCAGTTGGCATAGACCAACAGATCTCTAAGGGAGGGAATAGTTGTGCTTTGCATCAGTAAGAACCTGATCCCTGCCACCCAGTAGAAAGCTTTGTGTCAATCCATATATGCGTAGGAAATGAGTGACAGTCTGGACAGAAAAAAAAAACTCTGGTGGCATAGGAAAAAAGACTGATGGTGATTCAGGAATGAGTAATGGCCAATAGGAATACCACATGGCAACAGAAACCCAATTTAAGACCGCCATATGCCCAGGTACTGTCCCTTATTTTTTTCTTGAAACCCTCAGCCATGCTCAATTTGAATTTTTCTACATTTGCCTGGGGTTTCTGGCCCACCATTAGCCCTGTTTGAGCTATGAAGGAGAATGAAGCCTACCAGCCTGCTGTCATCTGGAGTCCCAGACAGGGAAACCTGATGGAAAACAGGCAGATTTGCTGTGCGTGCACAAATCAATTACTCCTAGCAAGTGCTTGCATAGTACATTCTATAATCCTGGACCTACAGCTCATATGCTATGCTGGGCAGCTGCACAGATTCCTGGCCTCCATTTTCCAGTCCTTATTTTCAAGCTCATTCTGGGGTATCCTCTAAGTTTCTTATCTTGCTCAAACTTTTACTTGGATGGAAAAGAAATTCCCCTCCATTTATGTTTGTTTCTTGTGCAAACCAGGATGTAGGATTTCTGCTACCACAATGTATTTGGTGTTTATAAGACAAGGGGAGGAAATGTTGCTGTGGCATAAAAATGCCTAGTATTCCTTCCAATGTGGGGAAATATTTCTGAAAGCAACTTTGACCTTGGAGTTACCAAGTTTGTCATGTACCCCTGACACCTTCTTCCAAGACTATTCTAAAGCTATTAATTTTCCCCAAAATGACAGATGGAATGTGATTACAAGCATCTTAAGTTTGATTTCAGCCCCCTATTAGTTTCAGAGACTCTACTAAAACTGCCTCAGATACAAGAGTGGGTGGTACAACATGTCCACACTATTAATGGCAGCAAAAATTCAGTCACATATAGGTTTTCCTAATAAATATAACAGAATTCAGTGAAGAAGGGCAAGATCATTGAACAGACATTTTCAGCAAACCTACAGAACTGAATGTTTAACTAGGATGACTTTTTGTTTTAATGCAAGTTATTTACCAAATCAGAAAGGAAATTTTTTTTCTTACATTACGACTCTTTAGAATTCCCATTTTGAATGAGCAAAGACTTACACTCTTTCATGCAATATGATCACTTGGGATTACATTCCTAAGCAATGCAGAGTGAGAAGAACCTCAGAGTTGAGCAACCCCCTCTTGCTAGGATATCAATTTTATGTCTTGCTTACTCTTTTGTTTCAGACACCTTTCTCATGATCTTTTGTAGATACTGCTACCACAAACACATAGTTGTAACTAAGTTTGTTGGATCTAAGTTGTAACCCCTTACCATATTGTTCCAGAGAGCCATGGCCATCTCAGCATAGCCTCTTACACTGAAATGAGAGCAGTCTGCAGCAAAGAAACTCATATCTGGCTTGCTAGTCTGCAATAAAAGCAAAAATTAATTGCCAGCAAATTTCAATCTTTGAGATCTGACATATTATATCCAATAGTGTATTGTACTTGATATACCCACTTCACACTTTTGGTACCTTCCTAAAGGCATTATGCTCATGTTTTCACACTAGAAATAAACTTAGGTGCTCCAAAGTATGGGCTGATTACTGCACCTTGAGACCTTCTGTGTAATGCCACCTGCTCAACTTCACACAAAAATTTTCATAACAAAACTAAACTTACCATTAAGCCAACAGTCACAGCTGTTACACGGACCCTGCCATTGACCCACATTCCATTTTTTACAGAACTGAAAGAAAAGTGCTTATTATTGCTTTTTAAACTTCTGTGACTCAGACTTAGAACATTTCAAGTGTTGAAATTTCTGCTGAATTTCAGATAACAAAAAAAAAAAAATGGTGGGAATATCCAGCTGTGGTAAATGTCTCTCTTAGGGGGAATTTGCCTCATCACTACCTGTATGGTGAGCATTGGTCGACCTTTTAGGCCGACAGGAAAAAAATGGGGATGGTATGAAAAAAGTATCGGTACTATGCAAAACTGGGTTGTTTTGATGAGGATCCATGCTGGATATTTGTATCCTTAACTACACGGCATACATAATGCTAAGGCTGGAGAAAAGAAGGAGAATCAGTGTTTGGTTTCAAAGGCTGCTTCCTGTTGCCATGCTTGGATGAGTCAGAGATTCAAGTGCTGGTCTCCATTTGAAGAAAACCTGAACACATTCCATAACCTAAATCGGGAAACTGTGGTGAATGCTAACCAACCTCCTCAACAAGGGAAGCAACATGCAGTTCAGAAGAAGTAGAGGGTGCCTTGTTTATGGGTGCATTCTATGAATGTTTCCTAAACCCATTTTGATTCACAGGCAGCACTGTGAATCTTCTTGTGAGACTTCCCGTCTTCTCCTCCCTCGCTCTTAGCACGGATTCCACGCTGTGCCACTAGACTGTGCAGAGAGGAGAAAACACAGTCTTGTGGCACAGATCTTACTGGCTTAAGAGAAATGAAATACTGGCCCTTGCATAATGGGAAAGCAAAGCGGGACTCACACTATCCAGGGGCAGCAAGGTGTTCCGGAAGAACGGCTGGATGACAGCAGCAAAGTCCTGCCGCTGTTCGTACCGACCGCTGTTGATCAGCTGCAAGGCTTCAGCCTGCGGGTGGTGTAATCAGTGGAAACACAGGAGTTACTTGCAAGGCTCATCCTACATTTGTCAGCTAGCAGCAACATGCAGATTAAACATCTTTCAGTGTAGGAAGCTATAAATCATTAGTGTAAATCCAGCTAAATGCAATAAAGTAGTCAAGAAAATGGCTAAGAAAATAATTTGGTTCATGAGATTTTCATGAGGAAAATGCACAGAAGCTGGATTAATTCAAACAAAAAAAAAAAGTTAAAAATATAAAGTTACTAATTAAAACAAAAAAAACAAAAAAAAAAAGTTCAAACCTTACTCATAGAAACCAAAACTGCACAATTGCAATGAGATTAAAATTTGCAGAAAAGTATAAAAATACGGAACAAGGTCAACATTTTTAGAAGTGACAAATGAGTTCAGAATGCCAACATGAGGCTGAAGTGCACTTGGTTTTTCAGGAAGGTGTGCTTGAATGAAAATACTACTTAAACACTGAAAAATTACCTGCCACTTTCAAAAATTATGGCCACAGACATTCATACAAATAAAAAAGCCCATCTCATTGTAACTTGCCATCTTATGGATATAAATGCTAATGCTCCTGGTCATATCTCAAAACATTCCTAATCCCTCTTCCTTAGTTAAGGAAAATGACCCCTCTAGTAGGCTTATACAAGCATTACCAAGGGTGAATTTTTTGAGCTTTGTCAGATTCATTGCCAGAGCCAGAATGGAGAACATTATGTTATCTGATACAGTGATTCCTGTATTCATAAGAAAATCGATGGAAAAAGCTTCTGCTCCAATAGCTATTTATAGCCTCTGTTAATTTTGAGTGAATCTTACGCCTGAGGCTATGAAAAGTTACTCTCAGATAGCAAGCTGGCCCATGGTTGGTTTAGTTAATTTCTTCTGCTAAGAGTAACCACAAAACAGCTGATGCAAGATCATTTGTCACTCTTGCAGTGACATGTTAATTCATGTGAGCTACTCATTGGACTCATAACAGACAAACACATATCAACAAAGCAGCCATCATTCCTAAATCTTTTTTGGCTGTTGAAACAGCAGCTGGAAAGAGAATTGGTCTCCATCTGCATCCAGCTCAGAACTGAGGTCACATCAGAAGGCAGTGTGGAAAGTCTTGCACTGCTACTAACTGGTTAGCTGGGTATGGTTTTGATTAGGCTGTAGCCAAGCTGTTTCCCAGTTATCCCTCTCTGTACTGCTGAGAGTATGCATGACAGGAAGGGCAGTGAGGGAAGCAATATGGAGACACAAGTGAAGATGACCATTTACAGAATCAATGCATTACCTGAAAATCTCTGTTGACTCTCTTAATTTCTTGTAATTCAGAAGAATTTTCCTCTGGGTTTAAGAAACATGGGCACACTTTCCTTCAATGAAAGAAATACTAGAATTAAAAGCCAGTCTAGAATAGTTTATTCACAGTTCTTCAGCACTGTGTCCGCTTCAAGAAGCTCAGGATAGCTGCTCAAAGCTCACATGCAGAAGGGAGAGCCACCTTCTTGGTGGCTTAGAAATGGACAAATGCTTCACAAAAGAAAAAATTCTACTGAATTACTTTTCAAAATGAACACCTACCACAGGCAGAAAGAGCTGCAGGATCTGCAATTCTTGAGTCAAATGCGAAAAAATTGTTTAGTGTGCCACACATCAGCAGGAAATCACACGTGTTAGAATAACAAGAAAACCCACTCTATGAATGGGCTTACAGCAGAGTTTCAGACATCTGGGAGTGTAAAGTTAGAAAAGATAAATTTTTCATGTCGTCTGAGTCCTTGCACCACTCTGTTTTATTATGGTACCTTCATAACAAGAGGTAATAACTTGTGCTTCACAGAAATTCATCTTCTAAGAATGTGCTTGGAATGAATATGAAGACATTGAGCAAGACCAGCAATTCATTATTTTCCCTTCCAGTGTGTTCCTGTAGTTAATCACTTGTATTTTTAAAAATCTGTGCCTAACTTAATTGGAATTCATTTGGCATCACCTTGCAACTACTGGTCTTTGTTATACCTTTCCCTGCAAGACTAAAGAGCCTTTTCACATCCATTCTGATGCCTTTAAAGACACTGCTGCTTTCTAAAACAAGTCTTTCAACCTTCTTTGAGTGAAGATTTTGGTCTCCTTCATTAGGTGCGAGGAGCAGTTCCTGGCTGTGCTCTGCTGCATGTAGCCCAGCCTGCACCAGAGGTAACACAGCGCTGGATACAAGGAGAGGAATCAGGGGTGTCAGCCTGTGTTGCTGACCAGCAGATGGCTGGGTAAAAAAAGCCTTCAAAGTTCAGCAATCATATGTTTACTTGTGCTGTGTCATGCTGCCTTACAGCTGAGAAGTGAGAATTCTGCTATCTACAAGTGCAGGCTTTTTAGCTGAAGTATTGCAAGAAGTAATAGAAAGCTGATGGGTGCATCAGGTAAAGGAGACAATGCACATAGCTTGGAAAGCTCAGTGTGGATATCCTGCTGTAGAAATTGAGACTAAGCCAAAAAAATATCACTTTATAGGCAAAGAGCTGTTTTGCTCACTTACTTTGCTGCCAAGGCACACTCTGAAGAGCTTGCTGCGATTTGACGCAGTCCAGAGAACTCCAGCATCTCCACCACGTTGATAAAGACTCTTGGGAGCTGTGAGGATTATAATAACCAGACATGCAGACACGTTACAAATAACAGAACATGATACCACTACAAAGAGCAAGGAGTGCCATCCGTAGGTCAGGGAGTCAGTGCAAACTGCACTGCCTGCAGCCAATGGCATGTGCAAGGATGATGGATAAAAGGAGGGGGAGGCAGGGAGATAGACAGTGGATGTCAGCCAAAAGAATTCCAGCAGCTAGTACAAACTAGCTGAAATGCTGCTTCGCTCCCTGGGACATTTCCATTTGCTCTAGGGTAAATGAAACTGTTCATGGCTGGTTTAGCCATGAAAACTGGCTGTAGGGTCATGGTATGTTTGGTCCACAGCATAAATATTGTCAAACAGACAGTTTTTATGAAACTGCAGCTCTCTTTCTCAGGGCATTAGCTAGTACAGTCATTGAAATGCAGCACTGAAGAACAGTCTGACTCCAGCTATTTGAAAGATGACCTTGTATGAAACATAATCACTGACAGTCTATCAGAGGTGAGAAAAACATCAGTGTACTTGCCAGGAACATAGCTTGCTAGGGTATCTTAAAAGCTTACCTCCTCATAGAAAATATCCAGAGTGTCCTGAAGGTGCTTTACATACTTTTGCACTGAATAGGTTTCCTATTAAAATTTAAAAAAAAAAAATTAAAAACTGAGTCCGTCTTTTTCAGGAACCAACAATGTGATCTCTGAGAAGCTATACCAACTTGGTGCTCCTTTTTTCTTTTGTTGGCAGATATATTTCCAGATCAAGAAGTTTACTGGCACATGTACAGAGGTTATATAGTGCTTATGTTTTTATACCATTAATATATTCCTCTGATCTCTGTAGAAAATCCTGAGGTATCTTGGCAGAGCCTTTCCCTGAAAATGACCATATTGACCACATTTTTGGATTTTGGGTTGTTTTTTATGGGACCCAGAGCAGACTGATTTGCCTTATGAACAGAAGATTTTTTTTCAAACTGCCTATCTGGAGAAACTGATATGAAGGCAGTCAGACCCCACAAAGCCCATAAGCAAAACAACTTTGTGACTGTAGCTATAGAGGGGAAGCTGTGGGGATAAAGGCTCCAGGCAGCAGCCTGTAAAGGAAAGAGCAAAACAGAGAACAGTGCCTGGTCATTTCAACAAGCTGGGGTACAGACCCCCAGTCTGTGCCACACAAACAGTTTCAGAAGGAATGACCACTGACAGCTAATGACATGTTTTTCACTATAAACTGATGTTACTATTTTGGGTCTCATTCTGAAGCAAGAATTGGGCATCCTCAGTAATTATTGTGTGGGGATGTTTTCCAGAAAACTTCACTTGTGTCCCCTCACATGCCTGAGACACCACACTGATTACTTTGTCCAGTTAAGCAGGTAGAGCTCTTCAGCTTAATCTTTGTGTTTTGTTCAACATGAGCAGGTTCCTAGTACTCAAATAATGCATTTCTCCAGAACTGCAGTGCCCCTGCATTAAAAGCTGTGCACTTGTTTCTGATACAATGAAGATGAAAGGGGCAGGACTTCTAAGTGCTTTTTAAACAAAGAGGAACTTTGGCTCCCTGAGAGAGAAAAGCTATGTTTCCAGGGCTGGGCACCTGCCAAATGCCTGGATGAGCATGCCCAATTCAGAGATACAAACCTTGTCCAAGCAGTACTGGCATAGGTCAGTGCCTCCAACAAGGATGGTAATCAGCTTCCAGTCTTCCTTGAAGTTAATTTTCTAGTGGCACATAAAATAAACAGATTGCAGCATTTATTGCTTAGGCATGCAGAGGTAACATTCACAAATGGGGCTAAATGGGCACAGACAGTAGGGCAGAACAAAGGAGGTATGCTGAGTTAAGCTGGCAAAAGAAAAGCATCTTTCCAGGGGGAAAATTTGAACTGTTTGCTAGTCTATAGCAATTCACCTTGGCTTCTGTAAGGAAATTCCCTTCAGCAGACAAGCTCTGTCAGGGTAACCAAGCACAGAAATGTGTCTGTGGCAGCAAGCATCCCTAAATGAATGTCAGCTCCAGAACAGGGGTGGACAGCAAGAGATTTGCCAGCCATGGCTGCACACTGCAGGCAGCGTGGGGATAAAGCCATGTGGGAATGGAGGCTGGAGTGACTCATGTGGCTGTGGAACTGGAGCTGCTGGGGATCCCTGCCAGCTGGGCAAGAATTACCCCTGGCCAGGAGGGGCAAGGGGTGCCCCAGGGAACAGACAGCTGGATTAAAATAGAAGAGTCCAGGAGGCTGGTGACTTCACTGAGCTCATATAAGGGCAGCTGCAGCATCCACGTCACCACAAGCTAACAATAGGCGCTGCTGAGAGCTGGATCTCATCAAAACATTTTGTAACATTCAGTACAAAGAAAGGAATCAAAGGCAACTATTTTTAGTGTAGTGCATTTACATAACAAACATCTGCGAAAGGATCCCACAAATAGAGGGAGGGCCTGGGAATCACCCAGGTCTGAATTCTCCTCTTTAACCAGCAATTTGCTCAGAAAGACTTTCACGAAGAGGCAATGTTATGGCAGGGATACACCCCTCTCCCTTTTTTTTTTTTTAATGCATAAAAAGCTGTGAATAAAACAAAGCACGACAGCCTCTCCTCTTCTATTTTATTGAAAAGCCACGCCAGCTCTCTTCACTCTGCCAAACAATTGGCAATGCAGAGTAACTGACAGTGGGGTGAGCATGCAGCATCCATCAAGGGTTCTGGCATGGAGAGCCACATGCTTTGACAAATCCTGCTTATTCAGTGCCTTCCTTTCCCATTCAGTCTGAGCCAAGGAGCACCAGGCACTCCCGTTCCCTTAGAGGGAATGCTCTCCCTGAACCAACAGCTCACACCCAGACAGTCATCCACTCAAATTCAGCCAACACTCAGAGCAGGGCAGCCTTGGGTTTCTCAGATTTCTTCCCCTCCCTGCTTCTGATGCCCATTGTTGCCCTCAGTGGAGCTGGCACAGCAGACTGGTCCACAATGCTAGATCCCCTACTAATTCTCTAAAAGATTACGGCGTGACAGAGATTCATCCATTCCTGAGGTTTCTGGTCACTAATTAATTATTTGCCCACTCAAAACCAGACTTTGAGAGGGCTTTTTCTCCTGCAAAGACTTCATAATCCCTCTTCCCAGTATTGTGGATATTGTGACTCGTATTGGTCTGCAGACCTACATGCTTCAGCAATTTTACACTCAGCCTTTATGACCTTCACTTTGAAGGCTGATGCTCAACAAAGCAATCCTGTGATCTCACCAGAGCCTTGAGATTTCTTCTCTTCCTCACTACCATCCTTACATCTCCTGGCTGCACTGCAGCCTATATTAGGGGTAATTCATCTGGCACATTCATCTTGGAAAGCACAGCAGAGACAAGGACTTTTCTTTCATCAGTAAAGCACTCTTCATGACTCAAGCATCCTATTAATTACAGACATCTCCCAGAGACCCTGGCAGCACGGAGGTGTGGCCCAAATCCCACTCACCGAGCTGCTTCTCATCAGCTCCACCAATGCACGTGCCTGGGCTGGCATGTCACTAGAGAGAGAACAGAAGATTTCAGATGTGTGCTCCAAAAGCATGTCACCTTCTTGATCCCCACTCCTCATTGCAGGGGATCTCAGGATCAGCAGAAATCAGAATAAGGAGAGTGATGCCTCAAAAGACTGAGCAAACACTGAAGGACCAAGTTGCACAAGTGAATAATCTGATCTGAAAAGGCTTCAGCTGGGATAGCTGCCAAGTGGCAGGCAACTGGTATGAGTTCTTCCCATCTCAGACTTGGCCTTGGTACATTTTGTTTGGGAAAAATCACTAATGCCCAGATGCACAGAGACATTGAGTTGCATAACTCGCTTAAAAAATCTAGTGGGGGGGTTTGGTGCTGACACAGAAGCTGGGCACCTAACCAGCCTTCCTGATCCGACCTTAAATTCCTATGGCTTGTCTTATGGCTGGAAGAGAGTGCTTACATAGTGGGTTTGCCAGGCTCGAGAGTCCTAGTCCAGCTCTAGACAGGATGCAACATCCACGGGCCAAAGCACAAACCATGCTGAGACACCAGCTGGAAATGAGCTCCTGATATAGTAGAAAAAGACTGTGCTTGAGCTAGTAAGCCCTGCCTCTCTCCAGCAACTACACAAATGCAGTTACATTATTTGGATTCCTAGAACCATATTGATCACGCTGAGTCAGCTTTGCTCAGGGAACCTATGAAATATTTAGTAGCTATACAGGCTTTGATAGTTATCCTAAATCTCTCTTGCAGCAAATTTAACGGCTGTTGAAGGTGTCACAAAAAGCTTTGGAAACAAATTTTGTGAGTATTCATGGAGCAGGCACAGTGTAAGCCATAAAAATTCTTACACATTTTGGCTGTTATCAGACTAGAAGATTTTTTCTTCAGGAAGAGAAAAGAGTTATTTCCCAGCTGCCTTTTTTTTTGTTTTTTTCCCTTTGCACTGCAAACAGGGATAATTTTTTCATGCCATTAAGGTAGAAGTGGGCTTCTATTTGTTAGTTTCAGGCACATTCTCTAGAAATCAAGGATTAAAAGAGATGCTCATGAATTTTTTCCTCATTGAAGATATTGCCTGACAGTGAATTAGGGACCTGTACACTGAACACTGGGCAGAAAAAGGTACTGCTTGAATTAGAAGCATAACTAAGGAATTGGCTCAAAAATTATGGGCAGAAATAGAATAAAGAAAGGAAGCCTGAGTCAAATTTAGAAAAAGATAACAAATAAATCCCCCAAATACCGAATTGAATTAAAAAACCAAAACCCCGAAATTCACAATTGAAAACATCAGATCACAGAAACATGCTGAGTACCAGCAGGTCATCAGCATTACCTCAACCCTGTCATGCATCTCAAAGGTAACCTGCCAGTCCCTCACTTCTCACTCCTTTGGGACTGTCCTTACCGTGCTGCAGCGTTTCTCTCCGCAACGTTGAATCCAGCTGTTTCCTTAGAGCTGCCAGTGGAGAAGCCAAAGAGGTTCGGATTGAATTTCTTCAAGATGTCTTAAAAGGAAAAACCACAGTGTTTAACCATTCACAGTACAGTCAGCAGTGTTGCCTCCCTGCAGAAGCAGGAGCCAATCGAGTGGTGAGAATACAGAGCTGTGTTTTCCCCTCATTCACTATGACTTACAGGAGCTAGAGACACACCTGCTTTGGAGACTCTAGTTACTGTCCAAATTTCATCACTGCCATTATTTCTCTCCATGGGCCTGAGGAACCAGGGCCTGGTGGCCCAGGAGATGCATAGGTGGATCTTGGGCAAATCACCAGTCTTGAATTTGTCAGACTATTCGTGGTTACTTTCTTTCATGTACCAGAAGCAGATGCCCTGAATATGGCCCTCTACCTCTCACTCCCCCAGCTAGATAATAATATTTGTGGCAGAGAAGTGAATTTTTTTCATTTTCTAGATTTCACTGAAACTTTCAGTGGGAAAGCATGATGTCTGAAAACTGCTGTTGTTACTCTGTCCGTAGTACTGCTGTCGGAAACCTCTTTACAGAATCTCATTTATAATGTATAAGTGAATTGTGCCTTCTATTTTTCTTCAAACACAGTGAAATGCCTGGTACAAGGCAAAGACAAAACACATCAGATTTTTTACTGACAATGTCAAAGTGTTCCACAGCATGGATCACATACAAATAGATAGGCCATTGTAAACCAAGTGCCTTCCAATTTATTGTCACATTGACCACTTAATGGTTTCTATGGCAACTACAGGCCCAATTACACAGAACACTAGGGCAAAAATTTATAGTACTTTTAGATTTTTTTTTTTCCCCACTGCTATGTAGCAACTTGAAATCATCTGGAAGAACCACAACTTTGTCAACAATCCTGGCTAGATGGACTAGCAATTGTTTCATAACCCCTCATATGTCCACAGACCTTACAGCCAGTCACTGGAAAGCACAAAACAAAACATGGGAAGAACAGGTCTGCCATGAACTTTGGTCACCTTCAGCACATTTACTCCTAATTCTTTTGGCCAAAAGGATGATACAATCACATGCAGATCCTGTGATGTGGAGGGGCTGAATCAACTGTACAGCTAATCAGGTCAGTCTGGATCTCAGCTCTCACTCCCATGAACTGCTTATACCCACAACAGATGGACATCCCCACCATTTTCAAGGAATGACCTTTTCCAGATGCTTCCTAGCATCTACTTAAACCACTTCCAGTGTAATACCCAACTTTTGCTTTTCTAGGATACTCACTGGGTAGAGTAGCCTGGATCTCCAGAGTGTCATCACCCCCAATACTACAAAGGGAAAGAACAAAATCACCCACTAGGGTTAATCCTGCAGCCATCTGTCTTATTGTCACCACATGTGGTTGTAGCAGCCCAAGAAGGAAAAAACAACCTCCCCCCTCCCCTTCCCAAAAATACTTGCTTCAAACAGGACTAAGGAGATAAACCACAGGAATTCAGGGAAAGTAGTGAAGGGATAATTCACATTAAATAAAGCAAGGCAGTGTTAAGATAGAAGCTATGCCTTCAGGCTGGGAACAGACCATATTGGGAGAACTGATTTTTCATCTGGACATGCTGGGATACCTACCACAGAAAGGCATATTTCCTCACTAAAGCTGCTCCACGTTACCTCACTGAAGCTACATTTGCACACAGTTAAGCATAGGAGAGACTGCATTAAATATTCATTAACTATCTATTTGCAATGCTGCAATGCTGATTACATAGAGCCTCTGCCTCACCATTCAAAACTTGTCTGTGTGCAGAGCCAACACACTTTTACACCACTTTTGGCAGCCCCTCCTGAAAGTATCCATGCCTGCAGACACATGCAAAGGGATGAAGAAAGAGCAAAGAGGACGATGTATACACACACACACTCATCAACCATATGTGTGTCCACAGGGAGAAGGCAGTTTCCTTCCACTCCAGCATGGATATTGAGCTTCACACCTTCTGACATGCATTGTTTGCCCACTTTGCAATAGCAAAGGTGTTTGGAACATCTTCACTGAGTATGTATGCACTGCTCTTGCCACGTTCATGCCAACCCACACTCACACAGACCTTCAAGCATTACATACTGCAGCAGATAATCACAGCAACATTTTGAAAAAGCTCCAGCGAGTCCAGCAAAAGGCTAAAAGGTACTGTGGCACAGGACCACGCTTTTAGCAATCAGGCTGGGTTGACACACACACACACACACACACATAAAAAAAAAAAAAAGAAAAGAAAAATAGAAGCAAGAAAAAGCCCACAAAAACAAACACAACCCACCCACCCCCCCAGGAATCATTCCCATCTATTCTCTTCTGGTCCTGACTCCTCCAATGCTTACCAAGCAATACTTGCTGTCAGCATCCTTCCCCTGAATTTACATATACAAAGATGTAATTACACAACCAGGTGACCTATACTTTTAACTGTGTGCACAAAAACAGAGAAAAAAACCCAACTTTTTCACTCACCTCCAGGAAAGTCCCCTCCAGTCTGTTTGTAAGTCTGGTACTCTGGCTCCTACTGCAGTCTGGAAAAAATGGAAATAACAATTGATAAAATACTAAAAGAAAAAAAGCCCTACAAATTTAGGTAAGATAGACATCATGTTTTGAAAGTGCTGAAACATTCTTTTAACATGACTCTGTATCCAGCCAAGCTTTTGCAATGTCCCAGCTTTAGCATAAGTGGTCTATATCTTTATTCACCACCACACACTGGCCTGTGGGCAGTCCTGCATCTCCCATACTCCAGTTTTCTGTGCTTCCCCTCATATCTAGATAACACACCATGGAGCACCAGAGATGTAGTCCAGCCAGAGGATGTCAGATTGTAAGGTCAAGGACATAAGGCTTTAAAGCTGCTACTCATACTGTTTTAGCAACCCAATGGGACCATGATTAACATCAATGGCTTTGTATTTGTTTGGATTTTTTTCTGATGGAAAATGTTTCATCCTGGCATTTCCTGAAGAAAGATGATTTTGAGAGTCTTAATAATCCAGGAAAAAAGCCCCAAACACTGATGAAAAATCCCCATCCAGTTTTAGCTGCACATAAATCAGAGAAGCTGCTTTTTAATCTGCCAAGAAAACAAATCTTTGGTGTACAATCCATTTTTCCTCTCCTGGATTCAGTCTGCTACTTAGCACACAGACTTGATGAGGTGTAGACAGGATTTTTGTTGCCAGTATAGATAACCATGTTGGTGTGTCTACTCCTTTCACTGTATAGTGGTGCTAGAGAAGTCAGACAGATGAATTCTAACCAGTGACATGAATAAATTGTTCAATGTTTCATTAATCTCCAACTGTATCTAGATTGAGACAGCCTTTCTTCCTGCACTGTGAACTTTCGTATCTTTCAAAATTAAATAAATACATAAAGCCATCAGAACAAAGACCTCTGTGCTGAATTTGGGTGGCTCACAGGATGGGGACAGACCTCTAACAAGGTCAGCACCCTGACTCTGATTCAGGGCAGCAAACATGAGACAGGGTTCTTCTGCAGCTTTACAGTTTTTTAGTGGTCTCACCTACTTTTGTATTCTTCAAAAAGCCATGGCACCAATTCAGCCATAAACACTGGCTGCATTCAGGGATCTTGTGAGGAGTACCAGGAGGACAATCCATGCCTTGGTAGACCTTGCTGCTGCAGTCCCCCTGTGCCAAGGATGGTTACCCCGTACAAAGCACACAGGGCTGCTGTGGGAGGTGTATGTGCACACATGGGAAACACTCTGCCACTTTTTCTGGCCCACCCAGATAAATCACTTAATAAAACCCCCAAACACACCTTGCTGTGGCAGTGGCAACTGGTAGGAACTGCATGAATAATGGCATTATGAGAACCTGCCTTGCTCAGCTCTTGAGACAGAGACCTCAAGCATCATAACCTTGGCCCCTATGACTGGAATATTTCATATATTAAAAGAACTAATATTTTAAAAATAAGAGATATGTGCTAGTGCACATATCTAGCATTTGATGTGGGGGGAAGAAATAAAGCAATTAATTTTAAGAGTCATGGCAATGGATAGGAGGGAGACTTGTAGGGCTTTACTGATTTCTTCTAAAAAAAGGTCAAAGCTTGGCAGCAGGGGGAAAGCCAGGATTACATCAGGTCAAGCAAAATCAGGTTCAGAGCTAATGAGAAGGTGCATAATGCATAATGAAGATATGCACACCTGCCTGTAAGATAAGCCTGATCATTTCAGGGCTTCAGACCCTTCAAGTCCTTCTGAACTCAACAGACACAGAAGCTGCTCGAATGAGCACTGGTTTAGTTCAGGAGTTAAAATTCATGGAAACTGTTGACACAAATGTTTGCTTTCATCCCATGCCAGAACAATTCTGCAGGGCTGTGTAATTCTAGAACTTTTTCTCAGAAAACTTCAGTGCAGATCTGCAGTATTCCCTGCTATTCTTCTCTGAGGCTTTCTGGGGTTTTTTGTGCCTACTTTTTGTTTTAAACCTCCATTTCTTAGTACTTGAAATACATCAAAGCTGTAACTGGAAGACATCTAGGAATGCAACCCAGGAAGCAAAATCTGAAAGCAAAACTCTGAAATACAGAAGTATCAGAATTATCTCAAGTGGGAAGCACTTAATTTTGCAGTCAATTATTTCCATGGGAGTTTTCAGCAAAATGTCTTCTTGCTTCAAAAATATCAACTGCTTTCACTTCTTTTTTTTTCATGTCAGATGAGACTAATCCTATAAGGCAGACACTTCCTTTTCAAAAACACTTGGATAAACTGTATGGAATAGAGAATGGAATCCCATTTCAGTCCTGGCCTGAACTATTCATTAGTGGATTACACAATTGTCAGTGTCACTCATATCCCTTCAGGCTATTTCTTTGCAAAGGGAACCGGGTAGATGAGTTTTGCTTTGCCAAGCCAAAGCAATTTGCTTTCTATCTGATGATGCCTGATGTGACAACGTCTGGGTAGAAATTGTCAACTGCTCTTCTTATTGTAAACATGTGAATCCAGCAGTACTCACAGTCAGGGAATCTCCAAGTGCTCCTATGGCTTTGATGTCAGCAGGCCGTAGCTCATGGACTAAAAAGCAGTAGGAGAATAAAAGCAGGATTACCAACAACTGACAAAATACTGTCTAATAGAATAAACATGCAAGTCTTAGGTTCCAATCTGATGGCATTTTTGCAGACTTTTAAGGTAGAAAAAGTTTCAGGTTCTGTGTGTCACCTAGGCAAAAATGTGTAACTTCTTACCTTTGCTTGCAACAGTGCATTACACTAACATGGAAAGAAATGGAACCTAAAACAGCTTAGGTAAAAAATGAAAACAGACTAGATATGTTTACAGATGCATACATTCAATCTCTTCTAATTGACTTACAGGTCTGGGTCATAGATCAATATTTCCTGTTAAATATCTCCCTATAAAATCTTCAGACTGCACACAGCACTTGCACTGTGCTGCTTATCAGAGCACATTCCAGCTTGCTAAGTCACTAACCCTCCTGGGCAATTTTAACCTGCCACGTTGCTGTATGATGAATGACGTATAAGATACACGCATACAATAAATGTGATCACATTTATCCACAGGGACGTACCTGCTGTCATGCAGAACTCACTGAGAATGGCAAGACAGACTTCTTCCCTTTGCTGCTAAATATATCAGCTTTTATTGTTTACTTTCCATCTAGGATGTGCAATTTCAACATCTTATTGCTTTTAGAAACAAAAGATGAAATTTTTCCTATGTATGATTTTAGGTTAGGAGTTCTTTCTCACCTGATGTTGGGACAGGACTGGATGGAGTATGACCAGGACACGACAGTTCACTGCCCCAATTCTGAAATGAGAAGTTACAAAATGGTTTCATTTTGTAGCTAAAAGATAATGTGGAATTCATATATGGTTTAGTTTTACAGTGTAGGGCAAAACCAAGTTAAAACACAGATCCTAGTTTGGTGCCTTTGTAGCACAACAGTCTTTTACACCTCTTTGTGGAACACTATCCAAACAATCATTACTTCTGGCGACATTTTCTAGCCAAAGCATAAAACTCTTCCAAAGGCAAAACATTTCATCTTACATTTCCTATATTTCTCTCTCCACTGCCTACAAATTTTGTCCATGACCTGCAAGGTGGGGTCTCCAGGTTTGAAGTCTTGCTCTATCTCAAAACATATCAGATGCAAAAGCAAATAAAGATCAACAATAAAATCCCCTGCAAAGTTATCATATTAAACTAATGTATTATATTATTAAGGTATTATTATATTAGCTGGTAAAGGTCTGAACATAAGTCCTAAGACCACTTGAGGGAACGGGGGTTGTTTAGCCTGGAAAAAAGGAGGCTCAGAGGACAATGCAGGCGTCTGTCTCTTCTCCCAGGCAACCAGTGAAGGAACAAGGGCAAATGGACTCAAGTTGCACCAGGGAGGGTTCAGGTTGGATATTAGAAAAAATTTCTTCACTGAAAGAGTGGTCAAGCATTGGAAGAACCTTATATAGTCTATTATTATATTATTGTTGCCCATGTATTTTGCCAGGAACCTATTCTTTCCCTAGAAACTTTCAAAAATGTCTTGCTTTTACTGAATATAAAATTTGAAAAAACTTCAAAGCTTTAAAAGTTCCAGTACAGAAAACTGTTAGGTTCTAAATAATTGTACTTCACCATATATTTTTAGATGACATAATAGTTATTATGTCACCTAAATTCCACCAGTTGAAAATATTGAATCAAACACACATTGCATAACACCTTAATTCACCAGCATAGAGAGCTGATCAATGTCTCCCCACGTTTTTTGGTAACAGGCAAAAAGTAAAATTGTTCCAGTGGCCAGCCCTTGCAGGAGCAATGACAGCTGTGTACACAGATCAAAAGGCCAGCCCTGCTAGAAGCAGGAGATCAGGCTAGGGATGTCCTGAGGTCCCTTCCAACCTCAATTATTCTGTGACTGCACAATTCTACCAGAGTAAAACTACATAGACCAGTGGTTTTCAGAAAGCATGGCTGCTGTTAAAAAACATCACAACAAATTCATCTGTTCCTGCAAAAAGATGCTGGAATATGCTCCACTATCAACGACTACAGTCTGGTTGCAGAGGCTAGTAAGGACAGATAGGCTTATTTTTAGATCAGAAAGTGTTGCTTTATTCTCTCTCCACTTCTTTCCTTTATCACTTCAAAAGCTGTTGCTGTTGATATTCAGTGGAATTACATATTAAAGTATAACTCTAGCTCTACTGATAAAAATCCCGTATCAGTCCTGCAATCCATGACTTGCTAAGACAATAACTGCTGTTCTTTGTGACCCTCATGGCACACAAAGATTTTGATAACTGGGTTAGTCATGAACACTCCCAGTATGTCAAACTCGCCCAGTTCATTTTGACTGCCAAGCAAATAACTTCTCCACTTCTGCAAGTCCTACACACAGCATCTATTTCTGCAGTTTATTGAACATGCCCATGATAGTTGTTCAGTCATGGTGGAAATTAAGTCCCTTTGAAAATGGGATTCCTATCACCTTTGTATAGGGTCACACATCCAATATGTAAAGGTGACTGCCCTCTACAGGTTAAGCTTACTTGAGTGTAATGAAGAACAGTGCCTCCAGAGGAGAATATCTAAACCTTCCTCAGATGATTTGGGGGTCAGGATTCTAAGATAGCTTCTCCATACGGGGAGGAACTTGTTATCTGAATTAATTATGCATTCCAGGTTACTTACTTTTGTTACAGTTTTGATACAATTGCACCATAAATACAATTAATTTTGTTTGGCTTTTAGGAAAACATTTGTTTACACAATGAAAAGTGCAATGCAAGGCAGAATTCTCTTTCCAAAAACTAGTAATAGTTTATATAATCTATAAATTCAGGATTATGTGCTACAAGACGAGATGCAGCTTTTTATAGTTTGCCTAAAATGCAGCAAAAGGTGCAACAATTACCTCTATTGGCTCTCTAGTGGGCTCCACAGGTGTGTAGTTGCTATTCCTGTATGTGCCCAGGAAGGGACTGTTCTGGAGAAAGAGGAAACAAAATAAGAGCAATAAGAGAAATTGGGCAATAAGCACATGGCACAAACCATAGCAAGTGATATCAAGGTATCATATAACTAAGAAAGTAATTGCCTAAAATATAAAATTAGAATCTGGACTTTGAAACCATGCTTCTTCCTTAAAATTAATAAAATTTGTGTTTAGTACCTTAGGACAAAAATTACAGGTGCCAGATGCCAATTGCAGGTTAATATTTTCTTCTCCTAACATTTCAAATTAGACTTTATTAGAAGTTTAGTCCATTCAAAAGGTGCTGATGTAGAATCTAGACAAACCTGGGCAGATCTTTTGTGTCAGCAGCAGGGAGATGAAAGATTACTTACTGAAAAGCTCATTCTTCCCTCCAAGGGAGACTGTAGAAATTTCATTGTTATTTTTGTCCTCTACTAATGCAGCATGCATTCAGGAAGACATGCACATCATACAGGCTAAAAAATTCACCTGGAGGCTCACTTACCTCAATCAAGAGAAGCTCCAGCATCTGCATAAAGAAGTCTTTAAAAGCACTAAAATTAGAAGGCAGGGTTTTATGGTACTTAAGGTTGCCTCAAAACAAATAATTTTCCATGGCTACTGGCACTTTTATCAATGACCTTTTCATTGCATTTAGGTTTACTAAAGGCTTGCCATTTCTGCAAAAAAAATGGCCATACATCTTTTCAAGGGATATAAAACTTTTCTTTGCCTACTTCTGAAAAGCAACATCTTTGAATAAGAGTGAAGAAAGGGAAAGAAGTATAAAATCCACATTATTTGGCACTGAAGTTGTTGCTGAGTTCATTTAAGCTGCTTGGAAAGAATGCTGGGTAAATGAAATAGGATCAGTTTGAGCAAATCAGAGGACTTCTGAAATACACTGGTTAATAACTCAGAAGATTTTCCTTGTCTGACAGGATGGACACAATATGGGCAAAAGCCTCGTGCATAACTTGAATGCCTGCCTCCAGACCTAAGAGAAGTCAGAACTGAATGGATCAGGGAGCTGAGTTCTTTGGCCTTCTTGTTGAAACTGCTGAAGAAAGGGAGCCAGTTACTGCTGCCTGGAGCAGTCATTTCCACGTGCTGGTACCTAGCAACTGTCCTGCAAGTTCAGCAGCTTGTTGTGTAACTGCAGAAGCAGCTTCCAAAGAGTCTGAAGTATTCCTCTTATGGATCAGGCCAGGAAAGCCAATCTGACACCAACCCAAGACATGACAGATTCTGAGTTTTCAAAGCTGCTGTGGTGCCCAAACCTCATTGATTCTGATGGGAAAGTTAATGCAGCATGTTCTGTTGTTTGCTGCTTGAGCTGCCTCTGTTCTTCACAAACAACAAAAAACAACATCTGCTGTAGCTGCAAACACACCAATCAGCATGTTGTCAATCAGTATTCACTGCACAGCAAAGTGGCCATGGGACACCAGTGCAGGTACATGAGAACACCTGCTCTCTTAGAGGTAAACAGAACAAAGCTTTAAGTAAGCTTATTCCAGATAGACCAAATCCCTGCTCTCTGCAGCAAGCACAAGCAATACAGCCTCCTAACAGCCAACTTCCAAAATGTGGGTATGTTTACCTGAGCTGGACAGCCAAGGACGATGTCAGCTGAGAAATCAAATGAGTCAGCTTTCTGGCCCACAGGCTGTAACTGGAAACAAAGACAAAAGAATCTATTTTTTAACCCTGTCAGCTCTTCTTAAATTTGTAAAACAATTCTAATTAAAAAAACTCCAATATAAATATACCTTTCAAATCTATATAAAGGTGCCTGTATTTACAGACCTAGATTTACAGCCAAGGTTGAAATGCATCTACTTCTCAGAAAGAACATGGCAACCGCAAAACAAAAGAGCAGCTCTAAAAAGAAGCTTAAAATGGGAAGTGGAAAGCTACAGTGGTTCAGTTTAAACTCCTGGAGGATTTTGGCAGGCACATGAAGTACCTTGGAATTTTGCCAGGAGGCAAGGTCATAAACTTTCTTCTCTTGCACAAAAGACATTAAGAGTCCCTCAATTTTTTATAGCTAAGCTGCATGATGGCATCTCCAACAAAAGGTTGTTTATGTGTAGAAGATAATACCAAACCTAATTAGAGGTACTGCTTGATGATTGCAAGCAATCATGTCAGCTGTTAAAATATTAATCCAAAGTATATGGAAGTTACCATTCAGGATCCAAGATACTGCCACTGACTGCTGGGTACTCCTGCACTGCAATGCTAAGTAAAATGAGTTTGCTTAAGCAATCTTTAGTGACTCATCTTTATTGAGCTTAACTCATTTCCAAAAGTAGTGAAACTGAACTGAATTAAAGCCACTTTAATTCCTAATGAGACATTAACAACACAGGGATTTAAAACAAATGTCTAAGTAATCCGTTTTAAATTGACATATGCAGTTACAATTCTTTATTTGGTGGTTTCCCATAGCAGCCCATAGAAACATCATCCCTATTAAATGCCATTCTGCCTTGCATAAAAACAGATGAAGAGGACTTGAAGTCACAAAATGACTGTGATCATGCACTTGGAGCACCCCTCTCCTCACCACACACTTTAAGAACCAAGAGGTTCTAGGCAGAGAGCAGTGCCGAAGCCAGAGGGCATTTAACTAGTTAAGGAGAGACAAACACAAGGTCCAGAGTTATTCAGGACTTAATTGCAATGCTTATTACAGAGATATTTTAATGGCAGTCAGGTCTAGGTGAAGATCTCACTGTATGCAGAGCCTGTCAGCTTACCACAGCATTCCACAGAGCCCTGGCAAGCTGAGAATGGCCTTTCTGGCTCGGATGGAAGCAGTCAGGAGAAAAGTAGGAGACATCTGGTTTTTCTTTCTACAAATAAAAGCATAAAGGACATATGAGTGTAGAAAAATCCCCATACTTCCAATTTGGAGTTGCTGAGGCCAAATCAGAACTAGTAAAGAGAGATCCATGCTACTTGCTCTCCCTGCTCCATTGCAGAAAGGCTGCCATTATCTGGCAACACAAATTGTACTTCAGCAGACCCATGAACTACCAGAAACACTTAGCTAGAGATGATTATGTGCCTCCATGGGCAGATCCATTCAGAAGCAGTAAAACCACAATTTTCAATTACGGGTACAGTTCCTCTTCAAGTTCTGCAATGAGTTCCTCTCCCTGGTTCCAGTTGTCATTAGAACTGGAACCGCAAGCAGCATTATGCTCTACAGCACCTCCTGCATAGCTGTGAGTTTTGAAAGGATCAAGAAGCAAGTAAGTGTTTGGTGGAAAGCAGCCAGTCTGGCCAAGCACACCAGAGCAGTCTCCTTTCTAAACAAAACTGTACTTTAATAAAGGGTTAATACAGGTACTGGAGGATCTGGAGGAAATGGAGTTTGGAAATTTGTCTGTCACATGAAAACTAAGATTAGGGTCACACATGACTGCAACAAGTATTTTTGGTCAGAGCACTTCTTCCTCAAAAGTTGAACAGGTTTTTTTCGGTGTGTTTGGACTTGCTTTTTAGAGGACAACTACCAAAATTTGCATCATATCTTTTGCCATATTTAGAGACAGAGTTTTCAGTTCAGGAACATCTGAATGTTTTGTGAGATAAGAAATTGAAAGAGCATCCTGAACTTCTTACAATCTGAACTAATCCTTGTGAGACTACAAAAAAAGTTCAGAAATATTTTGCTTCTTCTGTTTTTATTTCTGTGTTCCCTACCCTCAGTACCAAAATCGCCATGACTTCTCATGGGCACCAGCTTCACGCACAAACAAAAGGCTTCACCCAAACAAAACAAAGGAGGCCTGTGAAGCTAATTTTTCCACAGCAGCACCTTAACTTTTCAAACTTTCACCAGCTATTGCAAACATTTTCAGAATGATCCAGTTCAATTATGCCAGAGTAATCGCTGCTCAGTATTTTGCTCCAACTCCTCTCAGCTCCAGGTACATATGAAAATAGTTTCACCTCTAGTGAAAGTTTGAGTCTTTTCCTAGATTTACAGTTACTGGAACTTGCCATTCAAGGAACTGAGATATACATCAACATATGAACTACATAAAACTTCTATGAGATCATAGCTAAAGTTCCCTTTCTGTCAGACACAGAAAAATTGGTCATGTGGCACAAAGGGGAGCTGATGCCGTAGTCCTCACCAAGCAATGCAGCTATGTTGCTTTAAGAAGTGCAACTAAATAACTTGGTCTTTTATTTATCATATTTTCAGGAAGAAAAATATTTTTGTTATTTTTGTACTTCAAAGAACATACACAAACACACCTCTTAAATCAAGTTTTGACTCATTTTCCAAAACGGCAATTGATATTGACAGACCAATACATAAAACTAAGAACTGCTTACTATATGAAGAAATCCATTGTACTATACCAAAACCCAGCAATTTCTCATAAGAAAAGCACAGAACAAAACAAAACTATTTTGAATATAGTCTCTATAGGGAAGATACCCATCCTTAGTCCTTTAAATGCAGAAATAACCTTTAGATCATACCTGATCAAGAGGAACCTTCAGATTTTGAAGGAAAGGCTGGATGACGACTGTGAAATTTTCATGAGTGTCATACCTGCCAGACTCTATCAGTCTCTGAATGCCAAGCTGCAAGAAACAAAAAACCACCAGCAATACTTCAACTACATCTCTGCATCAAAAACCACCAGCAATACTTCAACATCTCTGCATCAAAACTATTTTCTTTGTTTACATTTTCTGAGAGTACTGGAATCAAAAGGAAGTTTTACTTGTGAACTTAAATAGCCACAGCCATTGGCAAAAGAATGCTGAGATGCTGCAAAGGGGCTGAGAAGGTTGGAACACAATGCTGAAACTGTTTGTCAGGGACAGGGTTTTGGTGACTAAACTCCCACCAATTAACCTCTACTAGGAAACATCATTTTTCTGAAGACCTCTGCTGCTAGTTTTGGTCACATGATAGGTTTGGATAGCATCAAATGAGCTCTTGCTGAGTTCATAGTTTGAGTAAAAAACAGATATGATATGTTGCTAGGTAATCAAGAGCTCACCTCTACTGGAAATAAAGTAACTGCACCACCTTTAATAGTCATACCTGGTAAGCTTTGATGGCATCTCTCACCATTGTGAAATTTTCTGAGTTTTCTTCTCCTGTGAGAACACAGCTACACAGATAACTGTGGGGGACGTCAAAGGAGAAAACAGGAACAGAGAGAGTCAAACATCTGATAATACAGAGACCACCCTTTGTCATGCAATACCTTCATGACCTGGATATAATAAGGGAATCTGTACAATTAGGTTTTTGTGAAAACATCTTATTGTCCTTGCTATTGTAATTTCAAACCTTAATCTTATTTTCTGTCCCACAGGAACGATACTTCTTTAAGTAATTTTGGTTTCACACACAGATATATCAAAGTAGTGCACACTGTGTAGTTTGTTTCATTAATTTCACCCTGGCATCCAAAGGCCCTGCAGACTGACAGGTGCACACCAGAGCCCCTGGGGAACTAGAAAACAGTATTTTGAAATGTACTGCCTGTTTTACTTCTGAGCTGACACCTTTCCAATCAACAATTCCTTTTGCATTCCCAAGATAGAGAATTTGTCTCTGTCTGGAAGGTCAGCAAAGAATGCAAATTACCCATTGCACTAAAGCCTCTGAAACAGGGGAAACCTGTCTGCTCCTCAAAAACATCACAATAAAAGGCCTGCAAATCTAAAT
Source organism: Molothrus ater (assembly GCF_012460135.2). Classification (NCBI taxonomy): domain Eukaryota; kingdom Metazoa; phylum Chordata; class Aves; order Passeriformes; family Icteridae; genus Molothrus; species Molothrus ater. The sequence continues at coordinate 27,803,527 of NC_050480.2, forward strand.
GTTTGTGCATTTCAACCCCATCTTGAAGAACCCTGTTCCAGTAACTTTAACCCTAGCCTCTGAGGTGTACATTATGTGCAGTTCTAGAGATGGAAAACAGGTTAAAGCCAAGAGAAGGAAATGCCATCAGGCAGGGTGATGTCAGCACTGCATGGGAAGAAGTCCACAGGACTGTGCTGCTACCTTTAAACATCAGTTCAAATTATGAGAGAAGTACAAAATAAGAACACAAACAGGACAAAAAGAAGTCAAGCCTTACTCTGCCAAGTAAGTGGGGCACTGAACTGAAGGGTCCACAAATAACTGTCTCAGAACGGTGATGTCCGCCACATCAACCAGACTCACTAAAGCTTTTGGAACCTGAAAGATAAGGTTTGGTTTAGAAGAAAATGGCTGGTTACACAGCCCACAGTGCATTTATTTTACCCCAAAGTCCAGCCATTTGACACCACTTCCCTTTCTCCACCACTGGAAGGATACAAAAAATTAAAAAGATTGAAAAAGCAACAAACTCCCCCAAATCAGCTTTTGATTTTTTTTCCCCATACCATAGCTCAATGTTACTATCTGTCATTTCAGACTGCATCTCACTACTGCAGATAGACAAGACAAAAGAAAATGTTTTTTGTACAAGTCAACAGCATATGTTTTGTACCAGAATGCAAAAAAAAAAAACCAAAACCACCAAACCACAAAATCAAACAGAAGAGCTAGCATCAGTCAGTCATGTCTCAGTGTGAGCTAGAATGCTGGGATAATTTCACAGTACTTGCCTCCTTGTGCAGAATATCAAGAGTTTCTTGAATCCTTTTGATGTAATTCCCAGCTGAGTAGTGATCCTGATAGAAACAGAAGAGATTGTCAAATGGAGACACAAGGAATTTAGGCTGGGAGGCTGGAGAATCACATTAATTCACTTCCTTTTCTGCCCTACAACACTGTGGTCAGTAGAATGTTCTTGCTTCTTTCTAGAGACTGGGGATTTTAACATAGCAATTAATCCAAAACGTAGGGAGGCTCGGTGAAATTTTGGATTTAAAATAAACCTTGTTGAGTAGCAGCATATTTAACCCAAATCCACCGGGCCCTTCATGTACAAATGCAGGAAGGAACCCAATCTGAATGCATGCTGAACAGCATAAACCAAGCAACCACAAGCATGCTCACAGCCAGCTGATAAGCTCTCATAAAATTATGTGAAATCATTGCTAGTCAAGGTCAAAGCTATAAATAAAGCTATAAAACTTGGCAGCAGCAGCAAAGATGCCTAGCAAGGCTCCTGCAGAAGAAGCACATTTCTCAAGCACAAGGGGTTGCAGGAGAATTGAAAATGCTCATAAGAAGTGAGCATATTAAAGGCAAGAGAGTGAGAGCTGGCAGTGAAAGGTGGCCTCTCCCTGTCGCCTGCCCACTCAGCTCCTATGGCCTCCTTATGGCAGCCCTAAAGCTTCTCCACAATCCAGAGAAGCATAACATTCAAATAAGACTGCAGCAACTCCCCTCATATGTACACCTCAGCAGTCCTAGCACCTCCCCACACTGTGAGTAATGGTGTCATGACAATTGTAGGGTGGCATCCCTTTGAACTACCACTGCCATTCTTGGATGTCTAAAGAGGCCAAGCTAGAGCAGAGCAGTTACCACATCAGAGGAGTGAGGCATTTCTTCCCTTCCCTTTTTTGCTTACAGTCAAAAAACAGTAGTCAAAGCAGTGGTTCTTATCCTGGAGTAAGCCAGAGAAAACAAAACCATCCTACTCTGCTGCTGGTACCTTTTTATATCAGGGTATTTCCAGCTACAACCTCTGTCAAAACATTCAGCAGCCCATATATAACTCATGTTATCTCTGTGAAGGCTTTATGATTTCCCTTGAGGTGTTTCTGCACTGACAGCACAGCTGGAGATAACCAGTGTCACTACTCACAGGGTCTTTGCAATAGATGCACAGATCGTTGGCTCCAATGTGCACTGTTATGAGCTTCCAGTCAGCACTGAAGTGAATTCTCTGTGCAATAAAGAAGAAAATAACAAGTCTGAATTTCTTTACCTTTGTGAGATGCACATGGTGTCATTGCAGGTGCATCTGCTGTGTGAAGCAACACCTCTTCATGCTGTAAGTTTGAAGGGGTTCCAGACAACTCACCTGATCAGTTTTCATAAGACTCACAAGACTTCTTGCTTGGGCTGGCAAGTGCCTGGAAAGAAGGAGAACTAGTGAGTGAAAGTAACACCTGTATTGAGAGATCAACATTACCATGCTTCAGACATCTTAAATCAAGTTGACAGATATCAGAAAGGTTGAGTGAGGACACAGTACAATACTCATGTTGCTGTGATCAAATTACAGGTTCACATCTTGGTAATAAAATCAACATCAAATCAAACTTGATTATATTATATTATTGATGAATACAGATTTTACTCAAGTTCAGTAATTAATCTGGAGCCATAAGTTCAGCTCCCATTACAGTGCTTAGCACCTAAAACAGCTGAAAAGCCAAATATGGCAACAGTTGTAAGCAGAAGGCCTCTGTAAAGCTAGGCTGCTATCAACCTATTCCTTGTAGACTAAAATACAGGAATCCCCAATCCCAATACTTAGCTGACCTCTTGTGCAACATGCCCTGTCGGTTCGGCTGTCTGTCTCTGCCCCGACACGGGTAGTGTGGTTCTTGGGTGGCACGCGTTTCAAAGGACGAGTCTGGACTCTTCAGCTTTTCGGTCTTCGGATTGTTTATTATTTCTTATCTACAAAATTTTCTGTCTGCCCAACAGAGGTCTGATCTGCAAGCAGTCACAGCACTCTCTGACCACCCACGGGGCGGTCATGTCTTTTTATACTAATATCTACGTACATAATATTTACCTTTATTTTCCAATGCTTTTCAGCCATGTTAGCAAGTGCACCTTTACCATAAACCAATCCCCAAGTGCCAACATCACCACAGGAGATGGAGGACAAGAAGAAGAAAGAAGAAGGACGAGACACGCCCTGATCCCTCCATCTTGTCTCCATAACCCCCCTGTACCAAAAACCTTAAAGTCTATATTTCATCCTCTAAATGTGTCCCTTTTACACCCTTCACTCTAAAGTGATTCTCTTGTCCTCAAACTCTTGTTATTTCTGTGGATGGATCAAAATCAAGCCACCAAACACTCCTGGCAACATTCCAGGATTTCCGAGATCCCCAAGGGTTCTCCTGGCATCTCTGGACATCGGGAACGATGTGCTGAGATCCCACAATGCCCCTGAAAAACATAGGTTTCAGAGCTCACTCTGCACACCCTCCTCATTTTTGGAGCTTGCACCTACAGCACATAACTGTACACTATGTGTACACAACTTTTCCAGAGTAATTAAAAATCCAAGAAACCTTCAAGGTTACTCAGACAAATTAAGATGACAGCCTTGCTGTTTTCCAACAGCCAGGTGAGTACTCTCTTTCTCTTTTTTCTGTACATATATATATATATATATATACAGATAGGATAGATAGCATACATAGATAGATAGGCTAGGATAGATAGACAGACAGATATCTAAAGTACAGTAAGTTTTGTGTTACCTAGGCTGAGTGCTACAGCTTTGTTTGACTGCCCTGACAGACTGGTCTTCAAATATGCATAGGGAAGAGAAGAGAATGGGATCAGAAAGCATTGACCTTCCAGGCAGGTCTGTGGTTCAGAATGAGCTGCATCTCCCTCCAGGCTCTTGTTAGAGACACTGGCTGTCTGTCATTTCTGGGAGCATATCAGCTGACGTTAATAAGCATGACACTTGTTTTCTATGACAACCAGAGTTTAGCTCCCCTTTGCAAGGCTTTGTTTACTGTAGGAAAAAGAGAGGTCTTTCACCACCCTCATCCAGCTGAATACTGATCTAACACTGGCATGGGAGCATCTGCTGAGGAATGAGCCCTGTCATACATCTGCTTGTGACACAGACACTGTGTGCACGTAGTAGTTCTTATCACCATTATCCTTGTCCAATGTCATAACCTACTTATTTATATCCCAAAGCTATCATAAGCCACAAGTGGTCACAGTTTTTTTCTGCACTTACTGTGGAAACCCCTTAGCTAGACATCATCTACAATACTGACACAGAGGAAAACACCACTTATTGATCTGACAGTCCCACAGCATATTTGATTTCTCCTACAGTCAGTGAGGTGATGATGCATCCTGAGCCAATGCAGTCAGCAAGATCCAATAACATCTTGAATGAAGTAGTGCCAGCAATGATCCATCCATGAACTGCAGTTTCAACCAAATTTAGATCTTGACCAATGGGAAATTGCTAATTGGGAAATACAGTTTGCTAATGGGAAATACAGATATTCACAATTCCTGTCACCTGTTCTCTCCTCTCACTCTTAAATTCTTAACCTCCTTTTTTTTTTTCCACATGAAATTAGAGACCTCAACCAGGCTCTGCTTCAGCAACATTATTCAGCTCTATCCTTAACTCTATCATGTACTTAAGCAATGAATGCAGATAGGCTTAGGAACATTTTGCTGTATGAGACCTGCATTACTACATTTTCGTCTAGTTCAATAAAGAGCTCTTCAAAGCAGCCATGAATTTAATTTTAAGAAACCCTTACACCTGGTTTCTATAAGCTGGTAAGGCTGCAAAATTATCTGATTTCAGAAATGTCCCAGCACCCCTGGAAAGCACTTTCCAGATAAAGCAAGACAGACCAGGTAACAATTCTTAAATACCAGCATTAGCTGGTGAACTTTTTTTTGCCCTGTGAATCAGTGAAAAATTGATGGTTTTGGCTGATGAAGAATAAATGCTGAATTGTATCAACATTCCAGGGTCAAATATCTAAAGCAGGAGAAATGTTTCCTTATGTTGCAAAACATTTCAGTACTTGACTAGGATGAATTAATCTTCTCAGGTATATCAAGAACCAAAACATTATAGGACAGAACCCCAAAATAAGTGTTTGAGGGCTCAAGAATAGTATTTTACAGGACTTTACTTTTGCACAACCTTCTGCAGAGAGTTATGAGACAGAGAAAGACAAGCAGAAATCCGGCATGATTGTTGTCTGTGTCTCCTTGCTGAACATTTAGAAAACATGGTTACCAATCAAAGACAGCTCAATTTCATCATGTTTATCCAGTCCAGTCACTTGCAGGGGAAGAAAGAAAACTAATTGGTATCGATGAAATAGGCCATTTTCATTAGACTAGCATCCATCAACTCATTTCAGACAGCTAACAAATAGCTGTTTAATAGCAATGCCTCAGTTGCTGATACAAGCTCCTTAAGTCATAATGGTGACTTAAGTGGTTGTGTATCCTGCTTTAAGTCCTCCCATTAAACCTTTTTGGGATTTGGCTGATAAAGAATGCGAGACAGGCACCTCTCTCACTCTTTCATGCAACAAGCAAAAACTGGAGGTAATCTGAATATATGTTGCATGCAGTATGTTAATAAATTCTCATTGATGGCTGAAGCATGTTTCACTGACATACACAGTTACATTCGGTCATCATCAGATTAAAAAAATGCCTTCTTTCAGTTCTGTGGGGGCTGTAGGATATAGCAGGGGACCTAGCAACCTATTTCTGCCAGGAAATCTAAGTATTTACTGAGATTACCAGAATGAATCAGAAGTTACACAGGGCCTACAGGAGAGCAATAAAAAAAAACCTGAAAAATCCTAATAATCTTTGCTTAGATACAGCAAACACAAACACCTCTCTTGACTTCTGAACTTCACTTCCAAGACTCCTTTGGGAAGCAAGATGAATTTTTCTTTGAACAAATTAAGGTCTGGGTGATAGCAACTCACAATGTCAAATCCAGGCATGGTCTGCCAGACTCTGTGTTCAAACTATGACTGAATTCAAGCAGCCATCTGTTCTGTTAATTAAACAGCACTGACTTTGAATAAGTATCCATTGATTTCTAGGATAAGCAATATAGCAAAGCTCAACTCATGCAGCTTCCCAGGTGTGACTAAAAGCAAAGAGCCAAATTCAGGTGACTGCAAGACATTACAATCCCTATTATGTTGGCAGAACTGGCTCCAACTGCATCAGGTCTGCAATGCACCAAAACCCATGGATGACCATTAGTAATTCTCTTTTCTTAAGATTCTAGACTGGTTTTTTTCCCATCTCTCTCCTGTCCTTTCCTGCTTGCTTATCCAGAAACCTGAGGGAAGAATTACGTAAGACTTCATCCTGTTTTACTCCTAGTTTCTCTTATCAATCCATTACATGTTTAGGTTCTAAAAACATTCACATTCTCAGAGATTTACTGACTGATAAATAGATAAATTAATAGATGTTGAACAGGAAGAGTAGAAATCTCCCAACTGTTTCTGCCAGTTTCTTGTTTGTGGATTTCATAAGGAGGACTGTTAGTTTCATTTGAAAGTTCAGCTATGAAATAAACCCATACGTTTAACATGTTTTGAGCCAATTTCCATTCTAACTCAACTGGTTCTGCTTGCTCTTCTGAGCAAGTTGTGACAGCACATGAGACAGTTGAAAGGCAATTAGATGAAGCATCCATCACCTACAAAAGTAAAACAAAAAGCTACATACTCAGCCAGTGCTCCAGGAACTGCCTGGTTAAGGAATGCATTGGAATCATTCTCATTCCCAATACCGGTTGAGTAGCCCGTGATCATAACATTGAACTCTTGAAAGATGTCTGAAAAACAGAGGTGGCAATGAAGGCAAAAAGACTCCAGCTGCTCCCTGCCTGCAGGGACTAGAAGAGCACACCAGCACTGCCACAGTTTTGCTCTCTGACAGCACAGCCGCTGCTGCTGCCGCCAGTCAACCTTGATGGATTCACCAAGCAGTTGGGAGAGGGGTCACCAGCTGCAGTGACTCAGACAGCAGCGTACTTGCAGTGCCCTGCATTGGCACCAGCAGATAAGATAAGCAGAATTAGGGAGTACAGTGTGCAGTTCTCTCTCATGTTGTAGTGGTTAAAGCCTAAAACAAAATTATCAGTCATATCATGTTGACTTTGTGAAGCGAGTGTGAAGGGTCCTTCAGCCCAGCCGGAGCTGGTTTTCAGCTAAAGCATCTGGGTCTGCTTCACTGCTGTGCAAAATCTCATACTACTGACAAATGAGAAGAACAAAGCCTCAGGTGCATGGTTCTGATGAAGTTACACCATGTTCTCCATAGTAGTTTCCAAAAGGAAGTTGGCAGAGTAACTTACAGCTGAGAGTGAACATGGCCACATTGTAAACTATAAAATCTACTTTAATCTCAAAGACCAAGTTTAACCACATTTTAGTGAGGGCTTTATCAAATGTAATAGGACTCAATGAATCAATTGTTTATTCTAATTATATTCCTGTTACATTCTGCTTAAAATAATGATCAACACACAAAAGAACAGTTTACTGGCCCTCTTTGAATGGAATTTTATTACTACAGCTGATCCAAACTGAAAGTCAAGTGGCTCTACATTAGCAATAGACAGAGCTATGTAAAGTTGCAAGTTTCAGTGAAGAGAAATTTAAAATTATTCCCTTCAGGTTACATGTATGAGTAGGCAGCTTTATTTACCAAAGAGGCCTACTCTATGCAAATATTTCTTTTGGAAAAATTGTGATGGAATATTTATTAAAAGCAAATGTTAAGTACACCATGACCACAGACATAGCAAGGTTATTTAGAAATTCAAATAATACTCACCAAAGAGTTGAAAAGGGAGAGGGAAAAGAAAGTAAGGGAATTTCTATCTGTTCTCAGCTTCACTGATGAAGGCAACTTTTTATTTTTTAATTGTAGCATACTGTTTCTTTTAAAGGTAGTTCTTGTTAGTTACATTAAGCAGCTTTGAGATACTTAAAAGCTCTCTATAAATATATCAGAAATTAGTCCACTGCATCTCCTCAATCTTGCCATTTATATCTAGCAAAGCATTTACTTACTAGGTAAAGTAGTCACATTCTCCAACGACTCATCTCCTCCAATACTAAAATGAGAAAGAAAAATCCCAGTAACTCACCTCTTATCTGGATACGAGCAAGAAAAAAAGTGAAAACCTGCTACATATCATGGGGAAAAGCAAAGGGTTATTAATTTGGTAACTATCATTCTATCAGAATCCATGGAGACAACAGAAGTGGAAGTGCTATTGGGGAGAACAGGTGAAGATGCTTGTCAGAAAGATTTACTGCTCTTGCAGATGCACAGGGGTACAGTCAGTCTTTTATCAAGTGGCAGAAAAATGCCTGACATAGCTTCATACTTAAATACTTAATTCCTACTTAAGTACTGCAGATTAGAAGGTCAGCTTTGAGGCCCATTCCAGCCTCATGAAGCCCCTCTAAGGCAACATCAAACAGACAGCCCATGAGTGACAAGAGAACTTCAGCAATAGCTCCTCACTCCTCCTGCTTTCTGCACAGGGATATGTTTCTCCAGCTTTTGTGTTGACAGGACATACTGAGGCCACACTCCAGCTTACACAGAGGTATTAGTACAGCATAGAACTGCTTCAGTCAATATCAATAGAGCTACACCACAACAGCAAAACAATTTAGTCTTTTATGACTGTGTGTTGCTATATGCGGCAAAAGCTCTCTGGCCAAACAAACTATTTTCCATGACACTACAAAAAGTTCAGAAATAGAAAACTTTGAGAAGAAGTCCTAAAACCAACCAGTTCTGACTTGTTTTGTAGACTTCCAACCTGACATCCCAACATATAAATACAAACTGTTGCAGGCAGCCAAAAATGAAAGCATGAGAGAGTTCAAAAAGCTTGCTTAAAATCCACTGCTGAAAACACTTTAAAAAAAGCTACCCTTATGACAAAATCTTGATACACCTTCAAGAAGCACTAGCCTGAGAAGTAACCTTTTTTTCAGCTTTCTGACAGCTGAAGGACCTAAAACACATCTCTTCATCACCTTAGCTGAAGACTTACCTCCAAGATAGTCCCCGGTATTGAGTGACCACATCCTGGAGGGTATCTGAGGCAATTCCTGAACCAGCCTAGACATTGTTTTTCATTAACCAAATGAAATTAAAGCACAATTACTAATGCAATAGTAACTAGTAATACAAATACATAAACAAATACAATTTACTAATTTAAATAGAATTACATAGTTGTTTTATTTACTTTTTAATTGAGTGGATGTCTTCCAAAGCTTTAAATGCGCCTGACTTTTCCCAAACCTTTATCCTGAAGGATACAACAATACCTTTCAAAATTATTTAAAAGAATCATATTGTATATATGACACAAAATGTATGATGGAGCTGTGGAACAAAGACATTGGTCTAAATGAGCTAAACAGCTTTTATGGTTGCATTAGTCAACAGTGATGAAAACATCTCAATCAAACACACAAAATGGCTAATAGTATGAAGCACTACATGAACTCAGCAGAGAAAATAAGCATGTATCAGAAAGGAGCACCATAACTCATACATACCAGTTTGAAAACCATTGTGCTAAATTGAAAGATTTATAGCAGAACTGGAGCAAGGAGGAGGAGGCACTCTCTACACTTACCCTGAAGAAAGAGGCAAGCTAGTAACTACAAGCCTCATAAAATAGAATTCATCAGCAGAGTTCCTGACAGCAGTGATTGTATAATTTCATTCTAAATCTAGGTGCATGTTAGTACTTGAGTACAGTACTAAGCAGCCTATTTGCTGCCACCTTAGATTAAACAACAACGCTACATTTTCTTCTATGTATAAACTTCCTTGAAAAAACAGGAGATTGGTGCTCAGAATAACTATGTACAAGCCAAGTGCAGCTCTAAGACAGCAATACACCACTGCATGTTCTATGAAAGCAGATTCTATTCCCAGTTCCTACAGAGTATACTTAGAAGCAGAAACACTGCAGGGCCCTAGATATTACAATACAGCAACCATGACCATATACAGAATGTATTTCTTTTATTAATACTGCAGGTTTATATCAAAATGCTTCTATTTATTTCAGTAGCCTCCTGTGTGTAGGAGTTGTAGCACCATGTCTGCCAGAGAGTTGTAAAGGGCTCACAGTTTGTACACACAATGTGTTTGTTGTTAAGGCTCAGATTCAGAGAAACCTATGTTCCCATTACATCTTTCTGTCCAGTGTGTTTCCTTTGACTGGCTGTATAATTTCAATCTTTGACCAGTATGAAAACATAAGGCAGAAAGGCATAACTGGAATATAGGATGTCCAGATTTTGAAACATATTCCTTCTTGACTAACAAAGATAATCAGCAGCAGCAAGAATTGTATCATGATCAAGAAACCAATTAAGAGTTAAAACAGGTACAATAAAATGACTGAATATCTTTTGAAGTGCATTGAGTCAGAGGGCTCTGACCCCAGACTTCCATAACTCATTAATGCTAAAATTATTAAAATGCTATTACCCATAACCACTTAGCTGCATTCTGTTCCTGAAAGAACTGAGGCTGAAAAACAGGCTCATCAGTTCATTCCTATGCAGAAAAAAACTTTGAAAAGCACAGTAACCTAAGCCTTGTGCTATGTCCCATTCATTTCAACAACATCTGATCTCTTCTGCCTCCAATCCAGCAGAATACCTAGGTACCTCTTTAAAGGATTTGCCTGTGTTTTTGCCCGAGTTCAAAAGCATGTGAATACGTGTTGGGAGGGGATGGAGCGTTGGAAGATTGACACCACCTTTCTTAATCTGGCTGCTAGATCTATTATAATCCATGAATTAACAGATCTTTGCTTCTGGGTACAACAGCTATTTCCCCTCCACTGGAGCAGGCACATGTTTGTAGTTTTACCAGGAGAACAGTAAAAACACCCTCTTCTTACCGTCAAAGAATCCCCAAGGGCTGCTACAATTTTCACATCAGCTGGCTTTAGGGAGTGCACTGCAAAGGAAAGAGATACAGTTGAACCTGGTTAGGAAATAGCTATTTATTTCCTCTACTGTATGTGAAATATGCCATTGTCATTGTGATGCTCTGTCATATTGTTTTTGCAATACCCAAGTAATAAATTAGAAGTTCTTTCTAGCTCATCTCCTGTGATTGTAGCACCAACATATGCATATTATTCAGTATTTCAATGGTCAACGTTGCTACCAAAAAGACAGGAGAGCAAGGAGCAAATACCAGTAAGTGGCAAACAATATCCAACACCAAAGTGAAGGTAAAACAATGCAGAATTATACAAAGCAGGAGCAGCACATTAAAGACTTCAAAAGACTAAGGAAAAGACAACATGAAGTTATTTGAAAAACCAAATACTGCTAAATTCCAGACTAACATGAATGAAGCTCTATTTCCAGTTTCTTTCCATGACATTTAGGTGGAATAGCTTATAAGCTATGTCAGCACTCAAATCTGCATTTCATCACAAGTTATTTTGAAGCTCTCCACTGTCAGTGAGTTCAGTGAAGCTACTTAGTCAGGATGCTACCTTGCATGACAGTGTGGCATTGCATCTGTTAAGCATCTGCTGAAAAACATGACAACCTTTCTGAGCAATGTTTTTCAAGGTCCAGCAACCATTTCGGCCAAAAATTAACATTCATCTTGAAGGACAGCTGAAGGTAATTCAACCTCTTAACATAAAACAGGCAAGACTACCTGAAGTTGCAGGAGGGGAGGATGGAAACCTATCCTCACATGGCAGCTGGCTTCCATAATTCTAAAGAGAAAAAGAAAGCTGAAGAGCATTTGGCTGGCAAATACAGTCAGTAGAAATGAGCATCTTCCCAGCAGAGGCCAGGTGGATAAACTGGAGCCTCTTCAGCCTGTAATTAACTAGACAGGTCTTGGTTGCCCAACTCAATAGTCATGCTCAGTATTGCTCAGAAGAGTGCAACACCCTGTACTGATAGCAGTGCTGTTTGGGCACGTGTTCTTACAGGTGTTTTCTGATGCATTTTGTCCAACTCAGGGAGTACTTCTTTGCTCTATGTCATGCACTCAGCCTCCCAAGCCCCTCTGGCCAAAGACTGATTTCCCCTGTGCTGCAGAACATAACTCATTTGGTTACCACACAGGAACAGATGCAGCAGAGCAACGGTGGGATGGTGATGTTAACACTTACTGCAGTTTGGTTAGGGTATGTGTAATTACTGTTCTTGTATGTCCTCAGGAATGGCTCAGCCTACAAAACAAGGCAAACTGAATCAATGCAAAGCAACAGAGGAAAACGTGGAGATTTCCATTCCCCAAACTTTGGCTCTCAGATGTCTGTAGATGATTAGCAGCTTGATACAAATAAAACAGAGGGATTAAAAATAAATACATAAATAAGTAACTAAAAGGCCTTTTTAAAATCTGTGTAGCAACAGTGTAAATCTGGGTTATATTTTTAAAACAAAAGTTAAAGAATACCCTCGGGACCCCACTGTGTGTGTCTCACAAGAGGCTTGTGGCCTCACTGCAAGGTATTCCCAGTTAATCCTGCAGAGCTATCCTGACTAGTACCAACACTGCTCTGTTTCCCCCCACTGAAGCTCTGCCATTCAGTGTGGATACTTGATGATCTCGGTTACGTAGGCCAAACACCCTTCCCTTGTGTTTTAGCCAGCTGTGATGCGTGACTCTGAGGAAGTTGACTCCTGTTTGCCCTCCATCCTCTCCTGGGTGAGCTCTCAAGCTGCTCTTGGCGGCAGTGGCATAGACTGTGTGGGGAGGAGCAGATCATCCTCACAGAGCCAGAGCTCCAGGCACTGGGTAAAGGCTTCCACAGACCCCCAGCCACTCCCACCACCTCCACATAAACACAGACAGCCTTATAACTTACCTCAGATGGACATTTGAGGACAAGCTCATCATCCATCTTCTGACTATCTGTCTTCTCCCCTACAGGCTCCAGCTGGGGGGGGAAAGGGGATGCACAGAGGAAAAGCAGATGAGTACCAGAAAGCAATGGGTGATGCTGTGCAGTCATTGGAGACCACATCTGCAGCACAGCAAGACAACTGCAGGGCAATGCTGGCAGCTGCTCCATGCACTGTTTCCTTGTGTGCTGAAGAGGCTAATCCCCACATACTTGGAATGTGGCCTGCTGGTCAATGTGCCTGGCAGGTGTCATCTTCCTGGGAGACACAGCCTGAACACACCCAGCTTTAACATACCCCGAGATTTACTGGTTTGATATGACTGGGCTAACAATTCAGGTCACCTTTCTTCATATGATCACTCTTTCCCTTTGTAAACACAAGTCAGAAAATATATGGCTACCTAGTAGATCTCTGGGCGTTTTTGCTGCCAAGGGCAGGATGAAGTCAACAAGGAGAGAGCAACACAACCTTTAAAAATCTTACCATGTTGTTCCACAAAGCACGTGCAGCCTGGGAATGAGTCTTTTGGCTGAAGTGGAAACAATCTGGGGCAAAATATGATTCATCTGGCCACCCCTCCTAGAAAACAAGATAGGCGCTGTTACAGAGGCAGCAAATATGCAACAAGCTGTGTATTCTGTCTTCTCTCTTCCAGCGAGATAACTCAGCTGACTTCTAAACAAAGTATCTGCAAAGGCCTCTGAGGCAAACAGAATTAAACCAGAACAGGAAACATTAGTAACTCAGAACTAAGAAGACTTTAAAAACTCTTTAACACAGTATTCCCAAAGTAATAAGGAATACATTGTGACTCTGAGTACAGAATACCTGGGCAGAGATATCAATTTCTTGATTTCCCCTGAGATTTACACATTACAGTCCTTTGAAACATATGAGTTTTCATACCAAAGGTCATTTACCAAAGTACTGTAAAGGACTTGATGTATAGGGAATGTAGAGCAAGTGCTTCCTGATGAAGATTTTGACCTAAAATATCTACTTAATGGCTATCCAATTGCAGTGCCCCAAATCAAGGTCTGTATTCCTGTTGCCCAGTATCTCATATTCCATAAACATTTCATGCAATTTTAGATGGTAACTGAATATAATTATTAATTACTATGTCAGGAAACTGCTAGCTACATTTTCAGCTAAAACAATTTTGACAAGTCAGTGGCATTGCACCAGGTGTGGTTTTCTTGTTAGTTTTACCTGTGTTTTTGGCATTTCAATATTAGTCATAAATGGCTGCATAACCACTGTGAAATCATCCTTCGTGTCATACCTTCCACTCTCCACTAACCGGCGGGTTCCCTCCTAAAGAGTAAAAGAAAAGTCATTGTTCCTTCTTCTGTGTTCAGCTCATCAAGCTGAACACCTCACCCAGGGGCTGCCCCTCCCTCCTTTCCAGCTTGTGCCAGGCAGCCAATGCAAACACCTTTTTGAGACACCCATCCTGGGCTTCTTTACAGAGAGGAAGCCTGGGGATGGCTGCCTGACTGACAAGGACTGGCAGCCTGCTCAGGGATTGGGTTTTCTGTCAAAAAGATGTCCTTCCAGAACCACCAAAGTGTTTTTGGTTTGGCTGGCACACTGTGCCTGAAAACTTGTTCCTGAGTTAACATGTTGTTTGACTTAACCTGATTTTCAATAACATAACTGATCAAAAAACTGCTGCCTCTCTGACATATTCTTCTTTCTATGGCTCTAACAATTATTCTTCTCATCTGTTTTGTTGGTTTAGTGAAAAAGAATTGTAAAGATCCTGATCCTACTTTTTACAATCACCACTACAAATACATCATTAAAATAAGTGGAAACCGTCCCCCATTTTCAAATTAGCCCACCTTGATCAACAGAAGGATGATATTACATTTCTAACAAATGCAATGTGCCTTACCTGATACATTCTGTTAAAGTAGATCAGCTTCTTTAACTCATTGGAATTGTTCTTAGGGTTTATGACACATGGGCACAGGAGCCTGTGGGATAAGAGCATGGCACTGAGATTTGCTCTTCCTTTTCCCTCCTTGCTTCCAAGCTGATAAACTGCAGGATTAAAAGTTCTGAGAGGGATTTCTGTGAAAGGTCATTGAATGAGAGCATTACCTCTCACCCCTGAGTTTCTTCATAGCCCCAATTCTTGAGCAGAAACACATTTATTAGGGATAAATTAATGAACAGAAAGTGAGGAAAAGTTTCCATGCTAGCAAAAGCCACACTGTGTGCCCATGGCAAGGCTTCAGCAGCAGAGTGATCTCTGTGAGGAGGGGCCAGGGCTGCCTGTTCTGGACACAGCTCCAGCAAACCAGCCATAGGGAATGGCTGAGCCCCTCAGCCAAGCTGGTGGCTGTGTCTGTGAAAAGCTACCTAAGAACGGGCAGAAAACACCAGAGAGAGAGAGGAAAGAACAACAGCAGGAACAAGCAAGAGATGCTCCATGGCAGAACAGGCACTCCTGGAAGGGACCACAGCCTGTGGATGCACATGAGTGTAGGACTCATGCTGGAGCACAGGACAAGAGTGAGCAGGAAGGAGGGCAGAGAGAGACCAGATCCAGACCCCAAGCCATGCCTGACTGAAGGGGCTGAGGGTACTCTGCAGCAGTAACAAGGGTCGGGAGAGATGCTTGGAGAAAGGTTGAACCTGAGAAGGAGGGAGGACAGATGCTTTAACTGTTCAACTTCTTTGTTCATTCATTTCCAATACCAGAATCAGTAATTAAATGTTTATGCTCATGGACAATAAACACAATTAAGTTCCCCAAATCGGGTTTGTTTTGCCTGCAATGATACTTGGTAGGTGGCTTCCTGGTCTTTATTTTGATCCATGAATTTTCCTGCTCACAGGAAATTCCTTGTTTTCTCCCCATTGCTGGGGTGGGGAGAATGAGCAGCTGTGGGAGTGCTTGACTGGCATCTGAGGCCAACCCACCCCAAAAAACTGTTCACAAGTACACTTGTGCAACATGCTTTGCTTCAGCAGAACTGTGCAAGCATCCTTCAAGATGGAGGATTTTTTGCCACAAATTCATTCTAATCAGCTGAGAAAGTCAGAGGTTATAGTGTGTATCACAGCAAGGCTGGTAGAGCACCAAAACAATCACCAGGACTGATGCAGAATTCTCCATCCTTAGAGAGCCATTCTAACCTGAGACATTTTAAGATTCTGTGAACTCCTATTGGCCACCTTTATCCCTCCCCTGAGGTTTTGATCTTTCTAGCACATAGATATTTTTGGGATATTCCATCTTCCTGGGCATGCCCCATCACTACTTCAGAAATCCAAATTAGAAGAAGGACTCTTTTCAAATATCCTGACAGTGTGACCACAGTAAAACATCCCTGAGAGAGCTCTTAGAGAAATACCTCCTATAGAGATGCAGTTGATATATGTAAAATATGCACAGATCCCTACTGTGTCCCAACTTGTCTTAATGGAGACCAACTAACAAAAGCTTTTACCTCCACAGTACATCTATATGAGAACAATACAAATCTAAACTGTGTTTTCAGAAGTTTCATAAACACATGTTAGGCAACATTAGTAGACACATATTCTCTTTAGGTTGTTTGCTACTCTCAGAATAAAAAGAAAAGACATTCAAGATCAAAATCCTCCTTAAGGTGGTTCTTCTACTCAGTAGAACAGCATTTATTGTCCCACATGGGCTCTGCTTATCACCCTGTAAACTTGGCTTGCTGCCAGACAGGCAAATGTGAAATTCAGCATGGCATCTGAAATTATGTGGAAAGATCACAGCTACTGTGAGACAATCTAATCTTTAAGGCTTTGCTAACTATCCTTGTCCAATGATTAGGGCCTTGAGATACCTGTGTACTCTAGCCAGTAACCTTTGTAAAAATAAATAAATAAAATTTTTTAAAGAACTACAACTGGCTATTGGGAGTACCAGCACCCTGAGTTCCAAACCAAATTTTCCACTGACAGCCACAAGGAAGCCACAGCAAGAGGGTTGCATCTCTTCTCTCCTGCAAAACCAGTGGCTGCCTACATTCACAGGACAAAGTTATTCTCCCCATCTGTCCAGAAAAGCAGAGACTTGCTTTTCTGAAAACAAGCAAGTCCTGCCAGAAGCAACTCCAGGGGACAATGCTGGACCCTATCTTAGTCACCAAAAGTCCACTCAGGGTGCAGGCCTGCCACCTCAGTAGTGGACTAACACTGATCTGGAAAGGATTGTTGAGCCACAATGCAATAGGTGGCACAATGAAGCATCCAAAACATCTACTTAAGACACTAATTAGAGATAAAACTAATCATCAGCAATAAGATTACAGAGACTGAAAACTGCAGAAGGGAGAGGGAGAGTTTTAAATGCAGAAAAGTAAACCTGTAACTACAACCAGAAAACCTTGTATCTTAGTGTCTTCTCTATTTTCACCAAAGAGTGCCCAGCTGAGCTTTCTCTGCTCTGGCTTGAGCTCACTTGCAGGGTAAGTGTGGAGCCAAAAGCGGCACCTTCATAAGAAACAATAACAGCAGGGCTCAGAGACAGAGACAGCTTCTTCTAAGTGCTGTGCTGAAACCAAAATGTAGGGACAAGCACAGAGAAAGATGTTTGGTAGCATGAAATATTAGATCATTTTCCCTTTAAGAAAATACTAGATCCTTTTCCCTTTAAGAAAAAACTGCAACAAAGACGTTGCAGCCCTCTGGGAACAAGAATGAGAGCTGTAACATAAATGATCTGCAGACCTCATGATCAGCTTTGGGCAGCTATTGTTCTTCGATTGATGCAGCTCCCGGAGCCTTGGAATGTAAAGCATCGTCACCAGGTTCACATAGGCCCGTGGAACCTGCCAAGAGGACAAACAAATCCTTAGCAAACTCCTGGAGCACAACAGAGTGTTGGTTTTGTCCCTACACAGCCACAGCAGACCTTGGTAGCAGCCTACTGATTCAAGCATTGTGTATTATTTATGACAGAGGTGTTCAAAGTACTTTCTCAATAATTAATTCCCCACACAAGCAATACTAAATTACAGCCCCTGCCTGCACTGCCTAGTTCTATTCTAAATGTTGATAGTTGGTCACTTGAAAATGATGGCTTCAAAAAGGTCCAAACAAGTTGTTAGAGGTGTCAGCAAGACCTAGACACCTGCTAACTCTTCAAGTATTCTCATCCTTCTTCATGTTGAATATCAGAATCTCTCTAATGACCACAAAAATATACTTATTTGAAGTTTAAAGAACAAGCATTATTAACATTTTCCAATCAGTTAATAATGTTTGCTCCACATTGTTATGTTTTTTGATATTATTTGTCCACAGCACATCAGCTAGATCTAAGAATGTTCTTATTTCTTTGGTAAAAAGCTTTACCAGCTCTTTTTGCCTTTCACAAAGATTTTCCTGTAAGCAAACACTTCTGGATACAGTAGTACTCTGCAGATGAAAGCAAGGAAATAAATTCTTAATCAATTATGAGTGACTGCTTTACAAACAGAATAGAAAATCCCTGCTCCAACATACTAGAAAAGTTTGTCTTACCTCTTTGTGAAGTAAGTCCAAAGCTACTTGTATATTGTAGGTGTAATTTTCAGGAGAATAGTGTACCTGTTAAAGCAAGAGGGTTGTATTTTATTATTAGTTTACTCAGGCAGGGACAAGAATGACTAGCTGCAGTCTGTCACAGTAGTGTTTATGTTTCTAACTCTTGGGTCAAAAGTAACAGAGTCATAGACAAAATGGTCCTGTCTCTGCTTTTCTTCCTTGCCATCACAGCTATCTCACTGGCAAGAAAAGAACTAGCAGCCACTGGATACCAGTGAGACTGAAAATTCACAGGGTATTATCAGACATCACAACATCCTCAATTCCTAGGTTTGCTTGGGCTGGTCTTAAAAGCTCAGCTAACAACTCATTAACAGGGCCATATATGGGAGAGAATAGCTTGTGTAAAAGTAAGTTAATTTCTGCTGTATGGAATATTAGAACATGTCTCCCATATGCTCCTTGCCTGCCACAAATAATAACTGGCAAAACTTACGTGTTTAGGTGGGAATGAAATCACTTCATATACTTGTCTTTCAGTGCCAAAATTTCCTTGGTCCATTTTAATGGTTTAAACACTCTAATTTCATTGTCTTAAGTAATCCAACACTTATTTTTTCACTTGTGGGACTACAACAGTCACATAAACTTTCTTACAAGAAATGCCTGTCTTATTTTCAGCCTTTTTTCTCTCTCATTTAATTTCATGCAGAAGTTGATTGAGAGCCCCACTTGCCTACTCTATAGAAGCAGACAGCTCAGATCCCTTATTCATTTCCTAAGTCACAGCTCAGCAAGAGTGCTGTGGTTGGCACTATTTGTACTTGTGCCACACAAAGATTGCTGTGATCCTTGAATGCACACATGCTCTCTCCTTGCAACCCACCCCAGTCATGTGAACAGGCATTTTGTGTTTGGTTTGATAGCAGAAGGTAGGAATGCTTCATTTGCTCCTTCCTTGTTTTATAACCATCTTACTATGCTGCTTTGCTGTTCTTCCTCATCCAAAATGAATCATGAAGGATGACAAGTGTATGTTCAACTGCCTGTGAGTAGGTAACCCTCATCACTAAGTGAGGAGTCTGCCACAGCCTTTCACCTCCCCTACAATCACACACACTAAAGGCTAGATGTATGTATGTGATATATACATATATATATATATATATGTATACCCCATTACATATAATTGAATTAGCATGAGCTGTGCTTAGAACTTCTCCATAGCACTGAAAATATTGAGAGTACCAAGTAAGACTAAGGAGTGTGACAAAGAGGCAAAGAGGAGTAAAAACCACTTGGCATTTTATCTACAAGAGGTAAAGTCACCATGCAACAATCCTAGTTAGCAGCAAAACAAAGTCTCAACAACTATGCAATTTACAGGTGTTCTAAAGGTATCTCTAACACTATGCTGAGCAACCTGAAGGTCTCAGTACAGTTGCATTCCAGAGCTGCACAAGTAAGGCCTAAGCTATTTTGTACCCTACTGAGCTGCTCCCTCTTACCCCTTGCAATGCATTAAGACCCTGTGCCTTGACTGGCCCAGTTCCTGCTGTAGGGAACTTACTGGATTCTCGCAGACTTTGCAGAGATCATTTCCTCCTATGAAAAGTGTTATGAGCTTCCAGTCATTCTGGAAATCTATTTCCTACACAGAGAAGGAGATGGAACAGAAGTTTTTAAGTAAAAAAAGAAAAGGATGGAGATGGCAGCAACATACTAAACACAAATTTCCCATTTCTCAGAGTACATGGCTATCATTCCCCTAGGCATCCACAACAAAAACAAGTTTGTAGTCATGACTGAAGATGCAGAAACTACTGTGATCTAAACCAAAATTACAATATCAATGGCATCAAATTATTTACTTCAGTAAACTGTTGCTCAAAATCTATCTGTATGCTTTTCTTCATAATATCTTGTGCACACAGGGTGACTCTTCCTGCAGTCCTAGAAATATATCTTCATGTAAAAATTATGGTATGTGTTTTACTGTGTGATAAATAATGCAGCTATCCTGCTGGTAAACCCTGGGGGACAACATATTTCAGACTTGCTGATAGACAAACTGCAAAGAACAGTGGGGCAATATTAACTCTATCTAACAATAATGGCAAAATATTGCAGCACTTTTTGTTTCTGCAACGATCTTGCAAAGGGATAGATAGCTAAATCAAGGTAATTATGCTACAGTAAATAAACACCTTCTTAGCTTTGAGGAAAGGTTCAAATATGCTTAGTAGCATGTTGTGGATGTTGTGCTCAATATTCTAATGCTTTAATTTCAGTGCAAAGCACCAGTAAGAAAAGCACCAATAGTGCATCAGCCTCCAGTTGTTTAAAAACATCTTTCTTCAGAGGCTGGAGGCAACATATCCCAGCAAGTATACACACTGTTCAGTAGTTTGGTCTCAAAATGTAAAAAAATCAAAAAGAGGGAGAAACTCCCTTCTACACTCAACAAGTGCTTTAAAAAGTGAGAGTAAAAAAGATCTCTTAAATCAAAGCTATATGATCTCCACCATGAGCAGGCTTTCTCATCAGAAGGAACTTCAGTAGTAACAATTATTACCTAAATAAAAGATATTTCCATACATTTCTGTTAACATACTCAGGGCAATAAATTTGGCAGAGTAGAGCTTAGAAACTTTGAATGAAAACCATCCAACTGTTCATTGTTAGTTGCTGCTCCTTTTAATCTCATTTCAGATGCATCCATCAGATGGAAATCTTGTTTACAACAAAGTGAACCAAGAAGGAAGGTACTGCAAATATTTTTGCCAATATGTACACACCAGAGTATTTACACTAAACACGCACACAGATATCTTGAAGGCTTTTTGGCTGCTTTCCAGCTGCACCATTGGAAAGCCAAACTATTATAGTGTAACTTAGGTCACTGATTGCATAACACATTTGTCAAATTACAAATAGCAAACATTCAAAGCACTAGCTGAGGTGAGAAACATGCAAGCAATCCTCAACTTAATGTGTATTTTACAGACAATTAATCAAATAATTCTTAACAATGAATGTGTACCTCAAAAATCAGCTGCTGACTAGATGAAAGAAGGGCACTAATTTGTTTTTTTAGAAAACAACTCCCTTCCTCACTTCACATGCTCACTCCACACGATTTGCTACTTGAAAAGCTTCCCCTCAACATCCTAGCATGTATCATTTCTGCTGGAAAAACCACCTGCTTACAGGATAATTAATAGCACCACAGCAAAATCCTCAGAGAATGGGATCTGTTATCTTACAGGATGACGTGGGCTGGGAGCAGAAAAAACAGCACTGCATTTGCAGCCACTTCCAGTAAAAATGATTAAAAGGTTACAATTATCTGGGCTTGATAGCAGCTATCATACACTGGCACAAATTCATTTAAGACTAAGCTATAGATTATTTTGTGCTGAACTCACACTCTGCACTGGGAAGTTTTATGCTGTAGAAATTAATGATGCTATGTCACATCATTCTAAAGATAGTCATGATATGTTGAACTCACAGAATTATTCTTCATGCGGGCCACCAGTCTCCTAACCTGTTCAGGAACATCCCTAAAAATAAAAGAAAAATAAAATCATAAAATACATTAATAAAAAATTAAAGAAAGAATCCTGCACAGATAACAAGGCAAAGAGGCAAGCTGACTAATGGACATTAAAAACCAAAAAACTCCAAAGAAAGTCCAGTTTTCATTGAATGGAATGTATGATATAGCCAACGAAGGCTATGCTTCGAGATAGTGATGGAAAAAGAAAAAAGAGAAAATAATTAGCATCCAACAGGCATTGGGCTACTTTGCAAATGCTGCATAGTTACTCTTTTACCAACTATATAGAAAATGCACTTTCCCCACCATCGGACAGATGCTATCAACAGACATAGCTCTGAAGTGTCTGTGCTCATACCAATGTTGTTATACAGGCTCAAGGCACTGAAGTAGGTCTTATAAGAACAGTTACCAGTGGAAAAAATAGGATATGAATTGCACTGAAGAGGGTGCATAGTGATCTCTAGTTAATTCCCAGCTCTGGCAGACCAAGAATTAAACAATCCACAACTTTCTCAGTCTCTACACAAACTCTTGGTCCTGATGACAAGAGGGTTTGAATATACCTCCTATAAAGTGGAGATATCTTTTGTCTGACTCACAACAGGACAGCTTTCTGAGTAGTGCCTGTAAAATGCTGTGGCTTTCTTGGCTGAAAATGTCAGAGAAAGTATTGCTTTTGTTGCTAATTTATTTGCAGTGTTTCTAATCCATGTCAAAGTCCTCATCACATTTCTTGGCATTCATGCTTTAGTTAGGATTAAAAAATATTTATCTATTAGACTTACTGTGCTCCTGCCAAATTCAGGATTTGGGCCTTTTTTAGTCACAAGGAATTTTACAGAAAAAAATCAAATTCCTATTAAAATTAAAAGTTTTCCTCTTACTCTGCACAAGCTCCGGCGACAGCTTGGTTTAATGAGGCATCTTTTGAATTCTGTGTTCCAGTGCCAATGGAATACCCTACCAAGAATGGGTTGAACTCACGAAGAATATCTGCAGAAAGAGACAGAACCCTGAAATATTGTTTCCTGCAGCAGGTAACAAATGAGGAAATAAAGGTCAGATTTTAGTAAAAGACCATTAAAAAGCTTTAGGAGATAGCTATTAAAAAAATTCAACCTTTAAGTATAATAAACATGGAGATTCATCACCATACAACCATTTCCCTGCCTTCAAGATTTCTGAATTTCATGAATTCAGATAGCTCGTGACCTAACACAACCATCTTGGCTAGCAATGCCATTTTGCCTGGCAAGCAAGGTTGGGTAACCATATACTCAGGCAGGAGAACCTCATGTCATCATGCTCATAACTGCAGACAGGTTGGAATCAAATCCTTTAGCCTGATGGCCCCAGATGTATTAACCCCAAAGACCCCAGATTCCCTTCTAGATCTTAGGTTACAAACCAGCCTTACAAACACCCCAGATCTAAAATGTCCTGACCTTTAAAAAGCATGTAAAATCTGATCTTGTAATGTGATTCTGCCCCTGCCTAAAACAACTTTCCCATATAGTCAAAATAGTTTCTTTAGGCTATGAGCTAAGACCTTTGATTCATCTGTGACCAAACACATTTTAGACAGAACTATAACCAACAGAAGAATACTGAAACAACCAAAACCTAGGAATTACAAAACACATAGTTAAGTCATGCACAGCATATTACAGTCTGGCTGCTAAGCAGCTTTTACTCAGCAGTGGACATTAAACACAAAGAGATTGCTCGTGTCACACTACAAATTTTAACGCTTTTCTCCTGTCTCCTTTTAGGTATTTGAATAATAAACAGCACCACATATTTATCAAATTTACAGAAAAAGCCACTTACTTGGTAGTGTCGTAACTGTGCTTATGTTTTCATTTCCTCCAACACTGTTAAGAAGAAAGAAGAGGGAAAAAGTATTGGTAAGGTCCGATGGGCTCGGCAAGGCAATGGACAAGGTAGGAGAGTGCCCCCTTTTGGGGCTACCGCACAGGTACAGAGCGCGCTGCTGGCTGTGCTGAGCCCACCGCGCCCTGGGTGCCTGTCCCCACATCAGAGACACTCAGCTCCAGCAGAACAGTCATACTAGAAGCCCTGCACAGGCAGCTCTCCTTTCAACTCTTTCACGTGTTTCGGCATATTTTTTAACTCAGCTGAAAGAAATGCGATTTTTTCAAGGGTGCCACCTTTGCTACAGTTACGCCTATTACAATGTTTATAGCTTCCATTTTTAGTTAACACATCTAACCAAAACAGAAAGTTCTAAAAGCATATATTTCAGAGTGATAAGTAAAATCAATACCTTTGCCTTCCCCCATTGCCTTCCCCCCACTCACATTTCACTCAACTGGAAGAATACTTCTAGACTGGTGAAATTCACCATTATGTCCATGTGCTCTTTATTCGCCTTCATGCTGAAAAAAATTACTAGCATACTTGTTGCAAAAAAACTTCAATGGATTTCTATTAAAGATCAAAATATAAAATGTTTGACTTAGAACATCTCTATAATGACCCTTTAATCTGGAACAGATTTGAAGTGCAAATGGAAGTGCTTGAGGCCAAGCTGGATGGTGGCACCATGGTCTAGAGAAAAGTGAGCACCCTGGCCTAGTGAAAAGTGGCACTTCCCATGGCATGGGGGTTGGAACCAGATGATCTTTAAGGTATCTTCCAACCCAGACCATCCTATGATTCTGTGAATGTGTTTAAACGTCTTCTAAAGTTGCAGTGATTGGTAAAAAATGATGAACAGAAGATCAGCCTGACAGGTTAGGTATTAAATGATACAGTAGCAGATTCACAAGCGAGCATGACTGCCTTTCTCCAGAGTCTTTTTGATGTGTCTAACAACATGCTGCATATTGTCTGTATTGACTCATAACTGATGAACTGTTCTCCATGATGTAAGCAATACTGGGAAAGGATGAAGGAAAGAGATACTGCATATGAAACAACAGCAGAAAAGATTTTTTGTAGACCACCAATTTTAAATAAGACAAATGGGTGATGTGGGCCTACACTGGGCAAGAGCAGACAGGGTACAGAAAGAGCAGGGACAGAAATGCAGAATGAGCAAGTGATGCAACGGCAGTGGAGTTTAGAAGATCCTGTTCCAGGGTCTCCTACAACCATGAGATTGAAAAAGAACTTAACAAGGACCCCATTTTTTCATGTACCCAGGTCTGTTCCAGCCATGCTAGATAACTCTCTAGGTACCACTGGTACTCTAGATAACCACTAGTTGAAGTATTTTCTTTAACATGAGTAATAGTACAGCCATGTCCTGTCATGCAAAACGTGACATCAAATCCAGTTTCCACAAGCCTTCATTTACTACAAAAACAACTATATTGATCAAAATGGGAGAAAATGGATTCTCTCCCACTGAGGGGAAGATTTCTGGGACTCACCTCCAAGAAAGACCTCGGTACTGAGTCAGGACATCCAGAACATCGTGGGGTCTGGATCCTGCCCCATTAGCTGCCTGGAGGAGAAGAAGAGTTCACCTTCAGAAAATAAGCATTGCTACAGTAACTACTTCTTGACTGATCCTACTGAGAATAACTTAAAAGCATATTAATGAAGCAAGCTATGTCATCTTCCCAAAATAGAACAGATTCCTGTTCTCAAGAAGTTCAAAGGCTGAAGGTATTTTAACTCCACTCCAGTGAATTACCCTCTTCTATCAACTTCATGATTAGATCAAGTGGGGGAAAATTACTTGAGAATGTTCAAAATACTAATATAATTCTAAATTTACGTAAGGAACAAATATGACAGCAGTTGTTCTGAATTAATAATTTATTATAATGTTCCTCACATTAAAAAGTTGTACAGTGATTATATGTCTTTCCCAGTTTCTCCAAGGAAAAAACTACAAGGATTTAATGTGATAATTAGCACAGAACATGTAGGAAACATGAATTATTATATGAGCAGTAAAGCAGTCACCATTGATTGGAGAATCACAACCAGTCTAGGGATAATGAGCTTACATAGAACAAGGAATAGTGTTAAAATAAAAAAATCTCAAGGCAAGTTCCACTCAACACACCTGATGTTCTACTGCAATTTTAATCATATATTTAGTTAGTATGAATCACTATGGCTTTATAGGCTTTGGCATTATCATATATTGTTCATATTATATAGATACACAGATATACACAATCAGATGCAGAACTTTTTCTTCTTCAAGTTGCTCACTAATATCTTTCAGGGCTAATACCTTGGGAGCTGCCAAAAATCGAAAGAAATTGTAAAGAAAAGCAATTGTTGCAAGTCCACTCCAGCAGAATAGTTTTGCGGCTACACAATCTAATCTTACATTTCTTCCTTGTGTTGGACTCTTGTGGACTTCAAATGGGAACTTTGCACTCAGATTAGATTCATGATCTGATTATCAATCAGCCAAGGAGGAGTATGGAAAAAAAATGTGAAAAACGTGTTTGGCTTAATAGGGCATAGTATGTATACCATTTCCCAGGTTAAAAAATCAGAAATTTCATTGTAAGTTTTTCATTGCAATGGCTATCTAGTGATCTTTACTTACTGTGAGTGAATCTCCCACAGCAGCAATCACTTGAATATCTGCTGGTTTTAAATTATGAACTAAAAAAAAAAAAAACAAAAACAAGGGTAGTTTAAGGGAAAGAACAAAAGAAAACTACAAATTGTGATGGTTATTAAAAGTTTTCCTCAGAATAAGCATAATAAATCATTGCAAAGACAGTATTTTTAATATTCATGGCAGCATCAGTTGAGAACGACAGAGACTGATAGGTATCGAATGACAAATTATTCTTGGTACCATAGCTGGGCAGTAGCTACAATGACAAAGGAGACAGCAAGATTCCAGTCTTGCATTTGTTCTTCCTCAAATTTCTTTTAACTGGTGAAAATGACTGAAAAGCAGGCACAGCTCTGGTGGATATTTAGAACCATCACAGGTTCTGAGGAATGAAAAACCTACCCAAGGAACTCCATATGGGTTTTTGCACCTCAGACTGCATTAACAAGAGCCTCCTACAGTATATCCCCCCGGAAAGGAAGGGCCTGACTGCCTCCTATCTTTTCCACTGTCACTTCTTTGTTTGTACATGGAAGATGCAGCTGCATAAACTTTCATCACCCTTGAGGTATTGAACTTGCATCTTGCTATACAACCACTCACATTGTTCCAAAAAGACTCTTAAAAACCACAGTCAACAAAGTGCACTTCTGCAAAGAAAAATATACCTCTCCTGAGTAAACCCAGTTCTGCTCTTCTGTCATCAAATGAAGTAGCTCTATGACAAAAAGGCATAGTACTTATACCTGAAACTGGAACTGTATCAGAGGGATCCCGGTCAGGACAGGGAATATTTGTTCCATAACTCCTCTCCTGCAAAGACAGGGCAAGACTTCGCATCAGTCTCACTCTACTCTGGTCATGGTAAACTATTTACATCTCAGAGCATTATATTAATAGAACTCCTACATACTTTCTATAAACTAGCCAGCTCAGCCTGCCCTCAGTCTGTGCCTTTTGAGGGCAAACACAAACTCAGCCTGCTCAGAAGTCCTGCAGCCTTATGAGTGCAGCACAACTCATGCCTACCAGCGGGGCCAGTTGTTTTAGACTCTGAGCCATGTTGCTCTCAGCTAAGCAACGTTTGGTGTGCCCATACCCTGAACGTCTTTTGTGAGAAACTGTTTGAATATCCCTGAAATATCTTAGCACAAAACCATAACTCTGTCAGCAGGCCATGAGCCTGCCTTCTGTGTATGCAGTCCTGTTCGTGC
Organism: Molothrus ater; assembly: GCF_012460135.2. Lineage (NCBI taxonomy): Eukaryota > Metazoa > Chordata > Aves > Passeriformes > Icteridae > Molothrus > Molothrus ater. The sequence goes on from NC_050480.2 coordinate 27,831,169, forward strand.
AGCCAGGGGTTTGCCCTCCTGGCTCTTCTGGGTTGCAGCCTACTGACAGAAATACCCCCAAAGTCTACTGTTAGTGAAGGGCTGACCATCAATATACCAAAGCAAACCATCACACAAGACTCAAAGATGTGCTTTGGCTCCAAATCTCTCTGCAGTATTCCTTAAGTAGGCTAACTTGCCTAAGGAAATGATACTTGTATGTCTTGTCTCGTTTTTCTGGATTGGGTTTTTAATTTTTAATTTAAAAACCCAACAAAAAAACCACAAACATAACATAGTATTGCTCCTTACATCCTTAACACCTCCTACACTACAGCTATTTCCAAAAATCAGAGTGGTAGGTACCATTGCCTCACGGCAAGGTCTGTACACCCCAAGTAACCAACAAAACAGATGGCACTATATTAAAATGTGAACAGAAATGCATCTTATAACTCCAGTTACAAACAGGCCATTTTGTCTAAATGGTCTAGGCATTGTGTTCAGAGGCATGAAAATGAACATTATCAACTCACTCTGTTCCTGCTTGGGAACACCAAGTTCTGCTCAAAATCAGAGTACTCTGACTTAAAAAACACAATCATGAGTCTTTTCTCCACACATCTAATCTGAAAGTATCTCATAAAAAAAATAAACCAGAAAACAACCATATTCTTCAGTTTTATTATGGCAATGAAAAAAGACTAAATCAGACCCACACAGTAGTTGGATCTGATCTAGTTTCTTCCACAGTAGGACTAAATAGCCCCATTTTCACTCTCTTCTTATCCCAGGGAAAATAACATTTTTATCCAGATGCTTAACATAGGCTCTTACCATTGAAGGCAAGCCTCACTTTAGGCTAGCTGAACACATCTACCTTACCCACACTCTACAGAACACACCGAGGAGATAATTTGCTATTAAACATCTGACTATTTAGTCAAGCAGAGAAGTAAAGAGCTGGAGTTTTGCATTTAGTTTTCCCAGGTAGCATTGTTTATTTAGGTTACAACACACTCTTACCCACCTGCCCCACTCCCTGGAATACACCCAGTCCATTGATGCAAACAGTCCTACTGTACCTGAGGTGTTTCTATGCGGTTTGATGTCCTCAGGGAAGATGAGTAGTTACTATTTCTATATGTAAACAAGTATGGATTTTCCTGCAGAGTGAAGAGAGTATGTTTACAAAGCTAGTAGAAACACGTCAGCTGACGTTAAAGTTTCTGGCTACAATTTCCAAGAGAAAAAAATCTTTACAGTATTAATTTCTGAATGAACGTTGCATTAGTGAAGCAAACCAGGTTAGACTTGAAAGTTAAGCCCTGGTCTGAAGCCATGTCCTAGGTATGCTCTAGGCACAGCACCACCTCCTGCCTTAAATCTAACATCAAACAAACCATAAAATTCTATGTCTTTGATATTTTAATTGCTGCTCAGAAGCTTTTGGATGCCAGTAATATTTTATCACTATCAAATTATTGAAGCCAGAGCTCAAATGCAAACGCATACAAGAACCTGTTCTTTTAACATGAGATGCTCCAATCCTGACTACTGACAGCTCCAGGGACTAAATTAGTAAAACGTGTTAGCAGAGGCAAATCATAGAAAAGCTAGATTATATAAAATATATGGATTCAATTTTATTGGTGACGCAAATTTGAATATTGATAATGCACATCATACCTGCAATTAATAAATTCAGATTAGCAAGATATATTTTTGGACAAAAAAAAATCTGACAGAGATGATTAAACCAAATTTTGTCAAAAGTTCTTTTTTTCAGAGTTTCATCTATAGAAAATAAAGACTCCATGTCAATGAACTTTAGGAACACTCAGTTTTTAACAGTGCAGTAACTTGGGCAAGCGCACATTCCCAAAAACTTCAGAAAACAACAGTATTGAAAATGTGGAAATTCTACAAAGAATAAATAATATCACAGAATAACAAGGAAGCCCTTTTACCTGAGATGGACACTGTACAATTTTTGTGGCACCATAAGGCTGCTTCTGTCCAACTGGCTGCATCTGGAAAGGGAGAGAACAGAGGAATTGTACACATGCTGTGTGTGGGAAGGAAGGAAGAGCAGCAGCAATGCAAAGGCTCTAGTGCCTGAAGTTTTCCTTCAGGAAGGAAACATATATATGTTTCCTTCAGGAAGGAAACATATATATTTAAAAATTTATTCTGCTTATGATAAATATTTATCTATGCATAATATACCACACGTATACCTACAAAAGCAAGGAACTGAAAACAAGGCCTCTCACATGAGCAGACTGTCTTCCCATCATGACTAAAACCTCCATCCAAACATTTTGGCTTTTGGGAATGCTGACTCTCTATAAGTGTTGATTGTTTATCCTACCTTTCAGAATTGTTTCATTATCTACACTCTCACACATGTTAGGCAACACCAAAAGGTGCTTTCCTATTCCATACAGAGACTTAATAATGTTTATGTTTGTTGGCCTTCTTAAAACAAGATGGAGAGGAGTTTATTGTAATGAAAAATTATGGAATTATTCAGAAAGTAGTGACAGCACAAAGGGACAAATACCAAAAATAATCACTTCACCTGTTCAGGCAGCTTGCTGAGTGCTAATTAAATTGCAATCACACACAGAGGAATTGGCTAGGGTTTAGATCCCTCAGTGCATGTCTGCTCAGCTTGGCACCACCAGCTGCCAGGACCAGCAGCCTGCACAAGAAACAGGATGCAAGGAACTGGAAAATACAACAGCAGCAGGCTTGATGTCACCAATACACTCTGTGCAGGAATGCTACATTCTATTTTGATTCTTCTGTCAATGAAAATAATGGGAAAATTCGGAGAAATAGAGAAGATGCTTACAGAGTTTCTATTCTTTGAGAGAAACATTTGAAGAAATAGTCTGCTTTTTTTTTTTTTTTGGGCGGGGGGGGGAGGGGGCAATAAAACTAATTTCCCTGAAACGTGCAAAATAATTTAAGTACAAAAATAAAAAAAGTCAAGCTCAGAGAAAAGGAAAAGATACATTGGGATACTTTCCCATCCTCATTTTTTTAAGTTCAAACAGGTATTAGACACTTGCATGTGTTGGGACTTGGGTGACAAGAACAAATTTCTCCAGAAGGCAGTAAGTTCCAGCTGGCTTAGACACACTGCTCTCCCAGCACAGACTGACAGCTCCCATGCGCTCAGCTGCACAGTCCTGGTCAGGGAATGGGGCACCAGGGCTGTATTGTGGCCACCAACCCTCCCCTGAATTCTAGCACATATGTCATGCAGGCACTCAGTGTGTGGGTCTGCTCTGGTACTCAGCAGAGGCAGCACAAACCCCTGAACAAAGAACAGAGAGGCACAGGCAGCCTCCTGCAGTGCTGTTCACTTTTGGGTTCTTGCCTGGTTTACCTTCTCTTTTGGCTGCAGGATAGGCTTGGGTTTTGTTTCCATAACACAAAAAAGTGCCAAAAGACAAGAACTCCTCTCTCCTACTTATGAAGTTCTTTACATACATAAATGGGGCTTTGCCCTCAGATAGATGTCCAGAGGTAAAACTGAATAATTTTGGCAATGCCTACTACGATCAGGCTCTCCGTGGTAAACATCAAAGCTGTCCAACTACACAGCCAACCTCTCTCAGCTTTTCCAATGCCATTTATCTGACTGTTCTCTGGTGTGCTTAGCATATGAATTGCATTGGTCCTAAAGAGTTAGAACAGTTTTGGTCAAATATCCAGCCCTGCCTAGGACCAAGCCTTAGAACATAATGGCTCAGCTTCTCCTCAGGCAGGCTGAAGTGCAGCCCTAAGGCCAATTGCCACTAGATTTTCAAGGTTTTGCCCTTTGGCCAATAAGCAGGTAATTATTCCAGGAAAGAGGTTGGTACCAAGCCTCAAAACAAGGTCCTGACAGCCTGGCAGAGAGCAGGAGAAGGTAAACCTCTGAATGCAGTTTCATTCAGAGGTTCAATGCTATGTTTCCAGGTCCACAAGTCACAATTCTTGATTTTCTATCAGGTCCCAAGACTGTGTTATGGGGTTTTTTTCAATTTTTAAAGAAGTCAGCCTAAACAGTTGGCTAGGTTTCCCAGCAGAACTGGAGAGACCTTTATCGGGCGAGGACACCTGCTAGTGCTTTTTATGCTGAACACATCTTTCATATCTTCTTTTATATCACAGCAGAATACAGGCAGACAAGGCAATCACAGGCAAACAAAGAAGCAACCCTGAAAGGCTCCTTTCTGATGATTGCTACTGTACTCTGAAAAGTCCACTTAATCAAAGAGAAGTCAGGAAAAGAGATGGCAAAATGAGTTGAGGGAATTGTTACCACACAGTCTTCCTTCAAACCAGTGGCAAAATGTGGGTTTGCTACATTTTGCTCCTCCTCCAGCTCACCTAGGCTGTCCTCTCACTAGAGGAATCACCTCACACTGAGTAAAAACACTGAAATAAAGCAAAGCAGGTATTTGTCTCCCTTGTGACAATGCTTTGGTTCTGGTGGCTCCACAGCATGCTCGCTGCCCAAGTCTGGCTAACTGGCCCTGATGCAGCCAGCCTTAAAAGCACAGCTTCATATTGCTTATGGTTTTTCATCTCTGCTGTTTTCACGAAATGCTCCTGGGCAATTAGAGTGACAAGAATAGAGTAACATGCCACAGAATGGGTTGCTAAAGGACAGAGCAGAGGAGGACAAATAAAGTCTGTGCAGAAAAGGATTAGCGACAGAAAAATGAAACAGAGGGCATCTATTTTATGATGGAAGAACTGAAGTAGGAACTGTGACATCATCACAAGGCATATCACAGATAACAGCAAAGGACATAGACCCAGCATGGCTGTTCCAAGGTTACCACTGCAATAGGTTATCAACTTTTGACTCCTTGGCTCCTACTAACTTTAACTAAAAGATAACATATTTTATTAAAAGTGACTGTACTATTCTTGTAGATACATCATCTGGTGACAATAGAAGTCTCTAATAGAAGCCTCTTCCTGCAAATTCTGCTTCTTTAAATGATATGGGCTACAACAGCATTATTACTGCTTAAAGTAGCATAAAAGAAAACAGCTGGATAAGACATCCAACTCTAGAGGACATAACAAGAGCTCCTCAAGGTTGTCTATCCCCTTTTCACTATGAGCAACAGCAGCACAAAGATGAGGGAGAAGGAGGAGAGAGTGGTATAAGACTCATTAGTACAGCATGGTGGGGGATGCAAGATAGAGGAGAGTAGACAGGAGTATAATTGCTGTAATCTCAGGTTAGGACAAGCCTCAGTCATCCTGTGCTCTGCTGTCAAAGAAGTAAGATTAGCAAAACCAGAATCTGTCACAGCTCATGTAGTCCATGAGGCTTCCCAAAGGGCTACTTTGAAAACCTTTCTAAAAAGTTCTTAGTAGAAAGTAGCAGCAGAGTGAGATTTGTCTTGGAAGTGTAGGGCATTTAGCGTTACTCAAGAGCAGCCTCCCTGCACACCTGAGGATAGCAGTCATGGGATAATTTGTGTATTCTTCCTTCCCCTGCCTCTTTGCTACTCAAAGCCTGGCTTGTGCAGGGTTGCTACTAGTCATCCAGACCAAGTTCAGCAAGAAACAGTCTCTGTAGTACTGCTTACCATGTTGTTCCAGAGGCCCACAGCCATGAAAATGCAATCTTCCAAAATCTCCACTTGTGTCTCTGATGTGGTAATCAAATCATCCTTGCCCTGAAAGGGAAAGTACCTTAAGCATCATAAAATAATCAAGAGTATGGAAAGATTAGTTATTCAGTGACAGAAGCTCTCAACCCATAAAACAATATCCATATCCACAAGGAAATCAATCTTTGGTATTCTCATTAAGCCACTTGCCACTGATCCCAGTTACTACTGGTGTCTCAAGATAGAAAGATGCTGTTTTTGTAAATGATTGCTGCACATCAACAGGACAAGAAGAGCAGAGCAACAACACAACATGATCACAATAGTGACACACAGTAGAGCAGGAATACACATGTATTCACAGTAGATGTGAATACATTAATCATTTGGAATAAACAACACTTCTAGTTTATACATGCCTTTAAAGATTAGAAACATGCAGAATTTGTCTTAAGTGAGCATGCTGAATTTTAAATGAAATGTAACTGCTGGAAGAGTTTGGAAGGTTACACATGGTGGCCTGCAGGCATACCACAAATCAGAAGAAATAAAGAATCCACCTATGACACATGATAGTATTTAAAGAAATAATAGAGCAAATTACTGACAGAAAAACTAATGGCATGAGAGTTAGAAGTCTGCTATTTGCATAGGGACCAGTCATCTACAAAAAAAGCCAGGCAAAAGATGACCCCGGTAGCAACAAGAAGATTTTGAAAGACAGAAAATCCTTTGTTTTCCTGGAAGAAGAATTTCTTCTCCCAATTCACTTTGTTCTGATACTGATCTGAGGTGAGCAATGGAATTACCTCAAATTCATGAAGCTATTATCTTGATGCTCAAAACCCCAGACCATGAGTCATTATCAACCTATTTTACAAAAAAACACCTAATGTGATGGATTTTGATACCACACTCCAAGTGAGCCATTCTCCAGAAAGTTATATTCTCCCTAAGATCTTCATTGCCAGATCTTAGACAACCTTGACCTTTCAACTTCCCTTTAAGGACCACTTATAGCAAAACCATGCCTGACATCCTAGGCAATCCCATCTTCATTCCCTACTGCCTACACCAGGAAAAAAGTCTGAGTTCCCAGACTCATTGCAGGGAAATAACTGTACTTGCCAACATAGTTTACAAACACCTTTAACTTTTGTCCCTCTAACCTTTCTAAATACATCACATTACCCACTTTTTTTTGCTTTTGTTGTCAAACACCTGAGCATAAACAGGAATGAATATGATGGTGACTACAAAGATATAGAAAAATCAGCAGCACTGACAGCTTCAGACACTTGCAACTTTAGGTGCAGAGCTGCCAAAGCTTGATTTATCCTGAGGCATAGCATTCAAAAACACAGGATGTCTGACTGGTGCTGTTTAAATCAAGTTCCACTCTCACGACTTCTGTGTCTGATCCTGAGGTATGTTCTTCCTGTGCCTGACTACCCTTATTTTCCAGAATTACACAGCCTAGGACAGGAAAGCCGGCTGAATAGTGCACTCAGTCTCATTCAGAAAGATGGAGCAGCTTGAGTTTACTCACCAGTCTGAGGAGCAGATTTCTTCCTTGGAGAGGAGGCTGAAGAACAACAGTGAAGTCATCCTTTTGATCAAACCTCTCAGACTCCAATAGTTTTTCCAAAGCATCCTAAATAGACAACCATTTAATGAGATAAGTATAATTGGGTAGAGAGTGTAATGTATGTGTGATTCATCAGGGCTTAAAGTACATTCAAATTATCCTCATCCCTAATAAACCACAGAAATAAAATTGTGTATTCCAGAACAAACACAGTAATTTAATGAAATCTTGTTACACAACAACTGGAAAATCCTTGTAGCTATAAGAAAAATGGTTTACCATCATTTTCTTTGAAAGAGCAGCAAGTTTAGCAAGGCAATGAAGTGTCATGTTTGTTGCCATCTTAGCATGTTTAAAAGAAACTCTAGCACAACTGTCTTTGTCTTAAAAGAAAATTTCCCTCTTCTAAATGATGTGGCATTTTACTGGACAAGATGGATCATTTCTCTGATGGGATATGAAAAATCCTAGGTTGCCAAAAGTTATGTAGACATCTAAAACTTAAAGAGATATTAAGATAGAACTTATTGCCAATATTCCTGAGGTAAGAAATGGGATTGGGATTGTTATGGATATGTGATAGAAAGGCTGTGACTCAACTTCCTCACTGCTATTCCTCCCTTACCTCCTTGCTTCAGGCCAATCTGGCAAATGAATAGACACATCTAGCAATATGAGAGCCAAAAACACAGAAGATACCATACCTGATAGGACCACCTCAGTACGTTATCATGTAATGTGGAGTGTTCAATATAATTGCACTGATTCCTGCAGAAAATAATTAAAAACATGAAAGACATTATGAACTTTTGATAAACCAAATGGATATCATGAATTCTTTTAAGCCACTGACAAGCACATACTAAAGAGTAAATTGTTTTATTTGTAGAAAAGGCTACATGGAACACGCAAATTTTTGATATAAACATAAATGACATATATTCCCATATCCAGAGCTCTGTATCTCTTTTTGATTTGAAAGCCTAGTCAGTTGACAAGTATGCCAGACTTAGATTAGCACAGGATCTCACAAGCTAGCAACATGCTCAAGCTTAAAATAAGAGCTGCACTGGTTTTCAAACATTTTCCTCCCTGTAGTCACACAGGAAAATTGAACAAACTCAAAATACTTCCACAGGAACTTTTTCTTTAGTATTTGACTTGAAAACCTGCATCTAGAAATGTGGATGGAAGTTGCAGAAGGTTATACATGCTAAAGGAGGATTGGCACTGTCAGATTCCTGATCTGCAAGGTGAGATGGTATACTGCACATTTTGAAGCTAGCTGGAGAATTCTGAGAGTTCCTAAAGGTGTAGATGGGAACAATATAAGATACATTTAAGATTAGTCAGATTCCAGCAAAATACACTCCCTTGAAATTTCCTGGAAAGACTGGAATCTGAAAAAGTTTCTGGGGGGTTGCAGATATAAGCAATAAGTATGTGTCAGGATCCTTTTCACAGAGCTCTAGCTAAACCCATAAAATGAGAGTTTTCTGATAAAATGATATTAACACTGCTGGTGAGTGAAAGAAATATGAATTCAGGACCAGTATCTTACCCAAGCCTAACAAAGGAACCTCATAAAATACATGAAGAGAGTTATATGCCTAAAAATAGAGTTCATGCATTACTTTGAGTGCAGATGCTTCTAGTTAGTAAGAAATTAGTAAAGGAGGGAACTTTATGTTCCTATTATGTCCCAAACTTCAGTGCCTAAAGTTAAGGCAAGGGACTGAGAGTGTCAACCACTATTATCTTCTTTGATTCTTGAAATTTCTCATATTGGTATGGATTTGTATTTTTCTCTCAAAGCACAGTTCATAATGACAACTTAGTAGCCAAATGCTGGAGGTCCTTATCTGGGACTGGATCTGGGACTGAGGTCATCTAACAAACTAGTGGGAACTGTGTTTATCAACCAGATAAACACAGCCACAAGAGCATGCTGACAATAAGAATGCAAATTGCCTTAAGTACATAAGGATATATAATAATTCCTCAGAGGAAAAAAAATAGATCCATTTCATTTTATTTTTAAGGCCTTCAATACATGGCAAGGCCCATATTCCTAAACACATCTTTTCCACATTTCTCACATTTTACTCCTTCATGTTTGTGCAGGAGAAATAAGCTAGAGTGCCTCATACAGCCACTTTTGACAAAGAAATCCTCTCCTCTCCTTGTATTTGTTAAGTACATGGTTACATAGCAGCCAAACCTCTTCCCCTGTTCCATCAGAACATCTCCAAGGTTGTATACTTGTAAAGCTTGTGAAACACTTCAGGATGACTATATTAGTACATATGGTGTCCTATGCCACGAGCACAGGGAAAAAAATTACTGTGGAGTAAGACAAAGTGTAATCTCACCAGCTGTAAACTACTCTGTCATAGCTGCTCATGTGCACACTCCTACTCCATGCTAAATCAGGACACAAACTACTCGTGCTTTTGTTACAAAGTACTGAGCAAGACAGAGAAATAGATGCAGTTACCATAAGGAACTGACAACTTGGATGTTCTCTACCCTAGCATACCCTAAGCTCAAGTGGAATTTTTCCAATAGCCTAATAATGTCCTTTAAAATCAGTTGCTCATTTTGTGAGCATTGATATGTAGAAATATAAACTTTTGAAGCACCTACAGAGCTTCTGACTTGAGAGTTGCAGAACAAAAGTATCACTGAATAAAAAACTGGGGGTAGCTAGATGATGCAGTTTTGTGACTATAATCTAAGTGCTGGGTCTGGCTGGGATGGAGTTAACTTTCTTCAGAACAGCCCATATGGTGCTGTGTTTTGGATTTGTGGCTAAAACTGTTGATAACAAACCAGTGCTTTGGCTCTTGGTCAACAGTGCTTGTATAGCATTGAGGCTTTCTCTTTTCCCTTCCTTAACTCTGACCCAATATTTAAATATGCTGTCCAATTTGACAGGATTAAAAGCACTAGCTTCCTAGTAAAAATACATCTTTCAGAGAGAGCATATCAGAAACAAAGTAAAGACTTAAAATCTTTCACATACTTTTGTATTAAGGGCAGAAAAACAGTTCAGCAGATTGTATTTCAGTCAAAGTCAGTGCATATACGTAGGTATTTGTTGAACATCAGCAGGACACAGTGACAAAAAGTTAAAGAAACCTGTTACCTGGCATTACTGTAATCTTGGCATGCAAGAGAGGCAGTTGTGAGTTCAGTGGAATCCACTAGATTTACGAAGGCCTTGGGAACCTGCAGTGATAAAGTAGAAATTATTCATGCTAGATTTGCAATTAGAGATCAGCAAGCAGCAATTATAGTAAATTACATCTACAACTTCACGTGTATTACTTCTGGCCTAGGATTCTGCCTACATAAAATCAATTACCAAAGTCTTTGCCAATTCTGTCCTGAACCCTGATCCTATGCCTGCTATCTAGGATCATCATTTATGAAGTACTTGTGACCATGCTTTCTTGACTGAGACACAGCAATTCATTTTACATAACCAAAATGGCCACCAGCCAACTAAACTGAACTCAAATGAACTTGGGACTACCATTTTTCTGGCAACATAGCAATGCAAAGCTGGGGATGAAACATCCTGCATAACAGCACAAGCACTCATGCAACACACCACACCTCTCCCCCGTGCAGAAAGCAGCTTTTCATTTACATAATGATATTTCACTTTCACAAGTGCACATAAACAGATTCTGGAAATAATAGTGGAGAGAATCTGAAGAAAATGTGTGGGTGGAATTTCCCCCATACACAACATTTGTCGAAGTCAGCTGGAGAAAAACGAGTGGTTGTGGTCTGATGCAACCAGACTGTAGCAGGTTTAGAATATGCTGTGGGCCTTCAATGCAGCAAAACAAAATTAATGGAAGATGCTATTGAAATAATTCAGTTAAACAGTTTATAGTCTGCTTTAGTAGAAATCTATCCTCATCTAGTCTACTATCATTAGTAGACCAAGACACAGTGCAGAATGCTTCCCAGAAACCATCCTAGGTAAGCAGATAATTCTTAGCTCAGCCAGCTAGAAGACCTTTAGAAAGGCTGAGATTCTTAAATTAACACAAAATAGGAAAAAAGGTCTATTACATATATTTTAATGGATGTTTTCCCTGGTCTGTAAAAGTCATCACCAGGGAGTGGGCAGCCTGTACACTGTCTAGGTGTTCCACACCAGTAATTAGATACCAGTTCCTTTGACCAACAGCCCTGTTAAACATAACTTTCAGACCTAGACGGATGTACTCCAATTTTCACAGAAATCATTTTTAAAATACCCAAAGATTGAGTGGTACATTAGCTTGTGTTGCAAAATAGAGCAATTACCCATCCACCCTTTCTGTTTGTATGCGCCAGCTTTTTAAAAACGGGAGTAAAACACTTAGTGAAAACAAACAGATCCAGTGGGTTGATGTTAATGAGACTGGTGTTCTAAGTCATGTGAAGAGTGATACAAGCTCTAGTCTAGTCGGGGAGACTGGAAAAATACACAAAGGACTCAGCTATTCAGGGTTGATGAATACATCTTACCTTCTTATACAAAAAATCCAAGACCTCTTTAAGTTTTTCCAGGTTTTCTGATATGCAGTTCTTCTGTAAATGAGATTAGAAAGGCCATCAAAATTAGTAGAAAAAAGTTACTCATTTCCTAAAAGTCACAAACTCTGTGTATTGAGCTGTGTACTGAAGGGTTATTAAGAATCACTCTATTCTAAATTCAGCCTTAGCCAGCAACAAGTAAATAACACGGGAACAAGTCTTGTAATTTATGCCTATAAATAGAGAACTTGACATACAGTGAAAAAAAAAAGACAGGGATAGAGAAGAAAAGTATCTTTATACTTGAAGGTGGAAAACAGCTGTTCTACTAAGACATCTCAGACTAGAGATGGCAAATTAAGTACAGATGTTTATAAATTAAAACACATTGTGCGCCAGGAGCTTACATCATTGGATTGAGGCATCCCAGCAACCCAGACCTAACTACTCCTTTGGTTCCCTATGGCAGAGACCAGAGTATGGGAAAGTGTCTTAACTACCTGCTTTGACTGCTAAACCACCCCACAAAGCACTTACCAGTTGTGTGGAAGCATAGGAGGAACATGAGGTTTCAGCACTAAAAAACACTGTGATCAGCTTCCAGTCATTTTGGAAGTCCATCATCTGGGAGAAAAAAAATAAAGGAATCTGATGACAGGTGATCTATTTGCTATTTTCCTCTCTCACGTACAATTTGCTGTGGGTTCAAAACCAGCAAGACCAAGCAGTAGTCCATGGCCCAATCCTGGCCATTTTGGTCCCTTCCATTTGACAAACCACCCGGCTTTTCCTTAGAGGACACAGCAAATGGATGGTTGGGCATCAAGTGCTGCAATTAAAGTTGAACACAAAGCTCAGGATAGAGCCTGAAATTGCTGCTGCCGTAGGAGACTCTGATGGAAAAGATGGGCATGGACAGCTTAGCACAGAACTTGATATTGTCTCTTTCCATCACTGCTGCAGCTTGCCAACAGGATTACTGTACATGAACTGCTGAGAAGAGGTCACACTAGTGGGACAAAGACCGGAATAAAAAATCTGAGAGCTAGAGCCCTGTTCAGCTGTGCTGTGTTTATTAGGCAATGCTGTACAATCCTGAAGAGCCTTGGTTAGAACCACACAGTTCCACAAATATACATGCTAATCCCTGTAGAGCAAAGAAGCAACAGCAGAATTGCCTTGGCAATTACATTTTCCCATTATTTCAAGACTATTTTACGAAATAACATCATGGTTAAGAATAAAGGAGAAATGAATGCTTAAAGCTCCAGGATGGGACCTAAAAAGCACTCAGTCATAAGTGATAATTCAAGCTCTCATCAGCATCACCAAAGCATATTTAGGTCTTTATTGGCCTTTTTGAAAATATGTTCCTAAAAGACCAAAAAGGAACTGAAGAGACAAATACTGAGAATTATTATTTTGGGTTGACTTCTCAGAAACACTGGCACAGTTACAGAGTGTAGCTAGCAGAACACTCACATCTTTAGCCAACAGAAAGCAAATATACTGGCTTCCCTACCAAGCTCTTCAGTTGCTTTGACAAAAGTAAAAAAGGTGAGATACTTCCAGAACAAAACTCTGCGCTTGAAAAGCACAGAACTGATTCTTATTTACAACAGAAAGACTGAAGCCCGTTAACCTCAAGAAATGGCATTTTCTGCTTCAAAAGTTTTTTGAGTGCTGTTTAAGTATTAAGCCACTTTTGTGCCTTTTTCTGCTTCAACACCACACTTTCTGAATTGTTCTGTCCTTTAAACAAACCTGATCCACTTTCATGAGCTCCACTATTCCTTCAGCTTGATGCAGGAGGTCTCTGAAAAGAAGAAAGGAAGAGAAAAATTATGAAGGCATCAGTGATGTTAAAGCTTTGGCTGATTTTTACTATTGAATCAAACAACTTTTGAGGATTCAGGTTGGATTAATCTTTTCTTTCCTAAATGTGTTCAGATTAGACAATTGACAGTGCTACCCAGAGAGCTTTGGGTAATTAGTCCATATTCAGCTACCTGACTTTCAGACATGTGCACTTAGATAAAAAGAGCAGCTTAGTAGGCACACCTCAACTTCTATTTGAGCCAAAAATTTGTTTTGCAGCTATAAAAGAGACCTGATGTTAACTCAGATGATACAGACCCCAAAGCATGGCTTTGTTCCTCCTCATTCTGACAGGGTGCCAATTGAGCCACCGTGACAGCCTCTGCCAGAAGTGAGCACAGTGAAGTGCTCCAGCATCAAAGATTTCCATCCTTCCCCTTGTACACCAACTGCCCAGCCAAAAGCCCCTCAGACTCACCTGGCTTGACTGTCTGGCATCTCTCCTGCTGTGCTAGGTGGAGGGGACACATGTAGGACCGAGGGGTTGAAGGTGCTAATGAGAGCTGAATGACACACACAGGTTAGGAGATTTCTGCAGCCAAAAGACTGCTACTCTGCTGATTCCTTAAACACAGCTGAACTAAAACAGCACCAGAACCTGTAAAGTCTGAGGATCTCTTGGCAAGCATGAGAGGTATGCCCAAGCCCCTCTGCAGCTGTGTTTCTTGGTTCTATTCCTCACCTTGTTAAGTGAAGGCTTGATGTCTGAGTTTGCCTCCAGACTCAGCTCAAAAACCTCTGTCCCCATCTCATGTCAGCCACAAGTATTGTAGGTGGGCTTAAATAGAGGCAGCTGTAGAAATGAAGTTTTGGGGAAAGGCTAGGCAGGGAGACTCATAAAACACCAATGAGTTGCCATGTTTCAAACCCCTTTTACAGGGAAATAGATGTCACACACCAAGGGATTAAGATACTAGGAAGATGATGTAGAGGGCAGGACCCTGGAGCTATATATTACACAGCATTTCAGTGGGCATGAAACTTTTACTTGCAATACCCCTGTAAGCAAGTAAAGGCTGCCTTCAGAGACAGCCAACAAATTCCCAGATGTGGCTCATCTATGGCAGTCCCAGTATAAATTCTAAGCACATGGCAGTTCTGGGCAGGCAAACCCATGCAAGACTTCACTGGGCCAGCACAGGCCACAAGCACACAGCAGCAGAGACTATGTAGTGGGTAGAAGTAAGAGGCCAAAAACCCCTGCTGGGCATTTAAGAATCTTGCAGCAGTCTGTCACACCCCTTCTTCACTGCTGTTTGTCTACCCAGACAGTCTCTTTAAAGCCATCATGGACCACCCAAGCTGGCTGAACTCATGTTCCCAGGTGCACCACTCCTCAGGCTTCCCTGACACCCCTGCAGTGTGCCTGTGCTGCACGTGCTCTGCAGCCCAGCAGAACCCTGGAGCTCCTGCCAGAGAGCTGTTAAATTAATTTGTTGAAGTTCTAGTGTGACAGCAAGACGCACCTGCTAAAGTTGCCATGCTTAGTTCAAGGAAGTTCTTTCCTGTACTATAGAAAGGGAAGAGAAAACAGGAAGTTTCTGTTATTCCATTTCTCAAAGAAAAATTATATTACAGCACAGCCTCAATTTCTTATTAGTTATGCTGCATCTCAGAGTGAAATTCATGGCAGCTGTTGCAAGTAAAAATGGGGCCTTTCTTTCCCAAAACTGTTGTGTCATCAGCTGCTGCTGAGTAAGAACATCTCAGCAGACGTCTCAGATCTCAATTTTTTGTCTCTTTACCCTCTGCATGTTGCCATACTTGTGCTTGCTTATACACAGGTATAAGTGATGCAGGGGCCTGTGTGTATACTCATATGTAAGTGGACACAGATGTTTTAAAAAAACTTAGTCTTTAAAGTTTATCTGCGCAGTGCTATATCCTCATCTGGAAGGCTGTGACTCAAAAGATCTGCACAGACCTGCAGCTACAAGGTTTAGCCATATGTTCACTCATTGATTTGGATCTGATAAAGGGGCATGGAAGAAGGAAATGGCATAAAGCTTACCCATGAAGCACTGGGAATCAGCCAAGCAAATTGAGTATCAGTAGTCCAGGGTATCTGGACTACTGAGTTCTTTCTTAGCTCTGATAAATCCCTGCTTTCTAATCTCTAACTAGCACATTATTATATTTACTGCCTAGGATTTATCAA
The DNA here is from genome assembly GCF_012460135.2 of Molothrus ater. Classification (NCBI taxonomy): domain Eukaryota; kingdom Metazoa; phylum Chordata; class Aves; order Passeriformes; family Icteridae; genus Molothrus; species Molothrus ater. The sequence continues at coordinate 27,846,944 of NC_050480.2, forward strand.
ACAGCAATGATTCTTAATCAAGGATATTGCAACTCTAAAGTAATTCTATATCCTGCATAAGTACAAAAATTTGTTACCAAAGGACAGGAAAAGTTTCAGTGTCTCAAAATCCTTTCTATTTTACATAGGCTTTTTTCCTCCCTTCTATAAAACAATAAAAAAATTGCTTGGGCCTAACTCCTGCACTGTGATGCTAGAGAGATTAGGATAATGAAACTTATAAAAGCTAAGTATTAATTCTTACCTTTGGAGTAAATCCTCACCAGATCCTGGTGTCTGTGAACAAAGAAGCAATAAGAATAAAATTAATTAAAGTGTAAACTAGAGCTAGATATGCTGTTCCCCTACCTGTTACAGATAGTATTATTTTCTACATACTCTTTTCCATTGTGTTGTAATCACTCACAGACTTCAATTATTTTCCAGAACTTCCCTATTACAATGCATTTTCATGATCTGGTAATCCTTTCTTAGTTACTGTTTTCATTAATGATTTTTTTACAAATGGCTTAAAACAGAATTTGTTTCATTGAAATCAAATTCCATAAAACAAAATGCTATTCTAGACCAAATTTCTCTGGATCTATTCCCACTCCTTTTCAACAAGGGACATGACCTGAAGTCATTTAGATAATTTACATAGATGGCACTCAGCAGAAGTGTCTGTTAAAAAGAAACTACATCAATAGAGGAACTTCACTGATTTCAGAGAGTTTAATGAGGAAACAGTGACAGAGATGTTTGCTCTAGGAAAGCAAACATTCCCTAAAAGATGATCATTTACATGTTTTTCTATGACACCCCCACAAGCAACAAGGAAACCAGCACAAAGAAGACTTGTTCCAAAGGGCCATGCGCCTAATATGGGTGAAGCACCCTTGCATTCAGGACAATAAATTTTTTCAAAAGAGAGAGGTACTCACAAGGAGTCCAGAAGTGCTGATTTTGTAAAGGAAAAGAATGATATAGTTATGGATATCATCTCAAATTTGATAGTTGTTTTGTAATGAGGGAGACTCTCCCCCATTTCTCACAGTCGCAGCCTCCCCAGTGGCTTTCAATTTTTAGTCTACAGTCATTTTTACACTTCCTCAAAGCTTGAGAATTGTGGTTAAATTCTTTTAATTGGGCCTCAAATCAGATTCAGATATTCACTTCCAACTATTAAGACAAATAAAGATCATCCAAATCTAACTATATTATTACAGGCAGGAGAACTTTACCCACTGATACAGCAGAAACATATCTTTGTGATTCTTGGAGACCTTCTGCCTTGTAGGTAGGAAACCAGTTTCTACAGAAAACACTTGAGGAGGTGGAAAATCTACTACATTTCTCAACAATTTGTATTTGTTCCAGTTTGAATTTTCCCAGCATCTTCTTCCAGTTACTCAATCTGTTATGCTCATTGTTAGGAAAATCCATGCACTCTAATCAAATATCATGGTTCTCTGCAAGAGCACTGTGATCACATTTCCTCCTGCATGAAGTCAGCTGGCTATTTTTAGACACAGGGTACATTGGAACACTGAACAGCAGGTATTTCCAGCCATTTTTTCACCAGAAGTCTTTGATGCTTGTGGAAAGACTGAAGTCCTGAACACCCTGAGACCCCAAACTACATCATCAGCTGACTTCATCATCACAACGGAGGAAATGGGTCACATTCAGCACATTTCCTGCTTGTACTTACTCTTTGTAAACTTCCTATTGCAGTGACTGCTTTAATGTCAGCTGGCCTTAGAGCATGAACTGCAGAAAAGCAAAAGATTTCAGGTTACAAGAAAACCCAAAACAGTAACCCCAAAAGAAAGTCACATTCACCAGTATATTAAAAGAAAGTTGGCTAAAATGGTAACAAGTCTATACTGATTGCTTTGATTGGAGGTTTTAAACTAGTCAGAAAGCATGAGAAACATTACTCAGGTGTTCAGCAAATACTTTGGGTGTTCAGAGGCACTGAAATGCTCAACCATCAAGCAAGAAAAGATCAAAAAACACTGCTGGGAATGATTGAAGTAATAGTGACATCCTCAATCACCAGCTGAAGAAACAAAAGCAGAAAAGTAATCACAAGTGGAACAAAAAACTAAGGAGTTTATAGAGCCCAGCTCCACTTCAGTCAATCCCATACACAGGCATCCCCACAAACAGCTGATTTCTGCCCCAGCCCATTCTCAAATAATTTTGTGAGGGAAAGCCTCTGCAGAGACAATATCAAACACAAACCTGAAGATGAAGGGGTCTCAGGGAATGTCACCTGCTCACATGAAAACTGCAAGCTTCTAAGAGCCTTAGACATAAACAAATAAATATGGTTGATTGCTTAGATCTAACAAGGAAATTTGTTGAATGAGGGGTCCTACAGGCTCCATTCTCACACTAACGAAGATTTTACTCATGTAAACAACTTTAAAGAACAATTACCCCTCTGTTAGAAATACATGGGAACACAGATCTGGACAGCTGCATTTTCAGTTAACTCTTCTACAACTTTACACTTTCTGCTCAGTTTTCTTACTAGTTGTCACAGAACTGGGCCTGAGCAAACAATGAAATGTGCTGAACACATCCTGCCACATCCATTGCTGCAGTGACTGCTTAATCTGGAAGAGGTCATATGGACAGCTTCTGCAGTCATCTCTGTGTGCCAAGGGGCACCCAATTGAAGGGGCACCCAATTGACACAACAAAACCTCTCCAATACACAACAGGAAAGGCAGAATGAACCAATTCTGGCTCCTTAACAACACCTGGCCAGGTGATCAGAGAAGGCAAGGATGTGAGTGATGTTATTCATTCAGCATGAGAGACAGCTCAGTACCAGCAGGAACATTGTTTAATGCCATCCTATATCCTTATGGCAGGCACAGCCCACTATCAAGTGCTTTAAAGGGACATGAAAGGCAATCCTTGTCTCCCCAGGTGACTTGGCAAGGGCTTCCCTCATCACAATGACCATGAGTGGCTGTCTGACCATCCCTAAAGGTGAAATTTATATGGTGACAAGGGCCACCAAGGTACCCACACACTCTCTAGTGCCCAGCTGAAGGACTCTAATGGTGCAGACACTTTGCACTGTTATAAAGCAAATAAGAGTTTAATTCTGTGTTTCTAAAAGAGCAACAGAGCATCTAGGAACAAGTGCTAACCACAAACAACCTACATACAGGATATGCAACCTAATAACAAACATTGCTCGGAGAAAAGCTCATTTCCTGATTGTGTTCTGTAATCTTGCAGCTGCACTATCACATTGCTGACTCACTGGCTTTGCATTTCTTCTTTGCAGAAGCAGTTCACAGCAACAAGCTCTATTCTTTCTTCTTCTGCCTGCCTCAGAGGAAGCAACAGCTCGACAGGTAATGATAGGTATTGAAAACAGAAAAAAAAAGAAAGTTGTACTCATACTTTACCTCTAGTTTCCCATATTCTTCCTGATCATCTGCATTACCTTAAAAACATGAAAAAAAGGGTTATACTATATTTTTTTTGACCTTAGGGAAAAAAAGCTTCACAAGACTTAATATACCTGAAAGCACAGAATCTGGAGAGAAGGCACCTTTCTCATCTGCCCTACTTTCCAAAGATCAGGCTCATCCCAACAACCAGACATATTTTCTTTGATTTTGTATACTAGAAAAAACTTTTAGCTATTATAAGAGGGTGAGATCTCTTGAAATTAGTGGAATGTGATGAATTTAGAGCAACAGGTGATGAACTGCTTGTGGAGCCCCTCAAACAACCCCATCCTCCATAAGCCTTCCCTACCCGTTTTCCTCTTCAGCACATTTCATACACTGCTGTAGTCTCATTCTGTCCAAATTTAGAGTAGTTTGAACATGTACAAGGTGAAACTCCTTAGAAAGGAGCAATTCACATTAATCTACATCTTCCACAGTCAGGGAGCAGCATAACACTGTTGTGAGTTTGCCATAGTGATACAGAAACAGCTGCAATTTCTTCTCTTAGTGGAGTGTTGGCAGACAAAATAGCCTGTGGAGCCAGGAGTCAGGCCTGTAGATGTTTCAGTAAACATTATTCTCTTTCCTTAAGCATACACTTGGATTTATGCAAACAGAATTTGGTTTATTCTAAAATTTCCACAAAGATAGCCACAAAGCCTAGGTCAGCTGAACTTCAAAGCACGCTCTCAGCTGTTCTTGCTTGCCCCACTGAAGCCATCAGCATCCAGCAAGTCCTACACAGAATTAGAATAACTGTCCTTTAATAGTCAGGAGCTATTTTTGGAATATTTAGCCCTGCTGAGTACTTGTGGCTTGTACACCTTTCTTTCCGTGTCAATGACACAGTAAAAGCTGAGCCAGCTCAGTCCAGCAGGTGAGACATCCTTGGGTGTAGGGCAGCCAGTGGTGCTCAGGCATGAGCTCAGCATGAGCTGTTTGCAAATTTATATTATTTTTACACTACCCTGTAGAAGGTTGAAACCGTTTCCTGGCTGTTGTGTGACATATTTCTAACATTTCTGCCTGTTCAATCTGTGGGTTTTGATGATGCTCTACTCAGGGCAATAACCAGCACTCCAACTCTGTTTGGGATACTGGAGACAAAAGCAATGAGGGACTTGTCTGCATCACACAAATCTACTGCAGGAGCTCAGTATCTGAGAATTTTAACACTAATGTCAACTACATTTGAGAATAGTTCCTTAGGTTACATTGAGAGAGAAAGAGGATCCAGTCCCAGTTTCCAGGACTCAGGGAGTTGGAGGAATAGTTTTAGAACAAACTCCCATATACCTAGTCTGGGATTTTGCTTCAGACAATATCCAAATGCAGATGCTTAGGCAAAGAATAAGGAAAATACAGTTATATTTCCATTTTCTCTCCTCCCAACTATCCGTACTATTGTGCTCCCCAAGAAAGCAATTACTTAATGTTGAAGAACTCCCTGACATCTTTCTTCCACAGATTTGCCTATCTGTTTTTCTAATACTTTCACATTTTTGGCTTTCCCCAAGAAGTGTGGCAAAAGATGCTTCATCACTCAATCACATGTTGGAAAAAAGTACTTTTCATTTGTTGATAACCTGATTGTTTCCTTGTTGCTCTTGTAAAGCATAGTTATTCCCTTGTTTCTGCAAAATTTGCCATTTTGCATGCTCCTGCATGTCTTTATCATATACCTATCCCTTCTTCTCCAGGCTGAAGAGTCAGTTTCTCTGATTTCACGTTGAAATTTTTTCCTAAGTCTGACCACTCTCCCCCTTTATCCCCTTCCTAGGTTTTATTACATCTTTTCTGAGATAAAAAATACAGACCACTGTCAAGATGTAGGTGAACCATGGCCCTGTACACAGCAGCAGCAACATGGTTTTTATGTTGTTCTCTTGCTAACTGCTAAAATAATTTCTCTTGACTATCACTAGCACTGATGTCTTCAGACAGTTGTGTTCTGGGGTCAAGCAGTATCTATTCAGAGTCCACCATAGCACACACATAGATAAGATAATGTACAAGGGGAAAACTTAGTCTAAATTTTCATTCTGAGCATCCTGAACAGCTTTGCATCAGCAAGTTAGAATCCACCCTTATCCAGATCACTTCTGAACATGTGCAGAGCCCACATCCCAACACAGACCAATATGAGCATCACAGTTAATAAAATTGACATGTTCACGTTTCTGCTTGGCTCCCTCTCTTGGGTGGGTATCATCTAATCCTGGCAGTTCTTTTACTATTTGTCATCAGTTTGTTCAAGGATTTGGTTGTTACTCCTGTTGTCCCCCGTGCTGAAAGGCCTGCAGGGCAAGGCCTTTCTTAAGCTGTTATGCAAGGACACCAAAGACAAAAAGAATTTGTCAGGCTTCAGCCTTCTTTTATGCATCAGTCAGTCCTGCCGACTCCATGTTTCAGAAGAATTTGGAAAATGATTTATTGGTTTTCATTCCTTTAAAAATGATTCATTGTTTCTCTTCAGGTTAATTTTTGTCTTAGCTGATTATTTAACCTCTTCAGGCAAATGACTTTTTAGTTTGTTTTGGATTTACACTTTCCATAGGATGACTTTTTAAACTCCTGCTACTCCCAGTATTATAGTTACTCCCTTACTATACCATTGAATAATTCTAACTTGTATTTTCAATTTTCTTGACATGAAAAAGAAAGTATTTTTCAGACAATTCTCCCAAAATTTGGTAGAAAGATTCTAACTCCTTTCTCCCTTACTCTTTCAGTTAATATGTTTCAACAAACAATTCTTATAGGCTGCTCTCAATCAACATCTTTTTTCCTGGATAAAGTTTTCAGAGGAACTGCAACCACCGTGCATATTTTTCACGAAATTAAAAAGCTCAGATGTTACAATCTTCTTCTGATTACTTCAGGAACCAAAACCTCCTAACAGTTTTTTATTTACCAGAGCACCTTATAATCCTCTGAAGATAGTGATCATCACAGCCTACTGCTAAGGTAAAGCACTATTACTGGTTATCTTTATTTTCTTACAGGCAGACAACTGAAGCCCAGAGCCAGTAAAGCCAAAGCTTACACAGCATTTTCAGTCTTAAGCACCTATAAAAACATCATTGGCACCAAACATGGGCTTCAGAGACCCAGTATAGGGAATAAGGGCTCCCCCCTACCCTGAATATTACAGAAATCTGAACAATGCCTAGAATGCCAGGATGCTGACTAACCTTTCACTTCATCTTCTATCACTGAAAAGAAGATGATCATAGCTATGAATTCAGAGAAAGCCTCTGTTGCTTGCTTGAATTTCTGCACCATTTTGGCACAGATCTCACTGCTAGTTTAATTGTTTGGTGATGTTTCTCTCACCAGAATGCTTCAGCGCCTAAGACACAGTCTATCGCCAGAACAGTGCAAACCAATGAACACATCTTCATCAAAAAATGATCAAACATACCCACAACTGCATTTAAGATCACAGTTTTACTCACAGATTTTCTTCATACTGCTTCTAAAACTCCTGCTGTACACCCACCTTGCAACAACTAAAAATAGAGGTTCCCAAATACTGTGCAATGCAAATTTTCAAAGGGCCTTCCAAAACTTACCTTCTGAGGAGAGCAACCAAAGGAACAGCACACCTAACAATAGCTTCATGGTAACCACCTCTATGAATGATAATCCTGGAGTGCTCTGTGTTAGATGTTAAGGTTGAAAAGAAAGAAATTCTCTTCCTTTTTTTCCTTTATACCTTAAGAGCTGATAGCTCAGCAGCCATAAAACTTAATAGCTTCTACCTTTGGAAAGCAAAGTAACGATGATATCTCATTTCATTGCCCATCCAAGGGTCAAAGAAGGGCACAGCTCCTCTCACTTTGTTCAGACAGAGCTGGCCATTTTTCAGGAGAATTCCCAGCAAATCTAAGGACCAAGATCACATGAGTCAGCTTCCAGCAGGGTCAAGGCTCTTTCAGGCAATACATAACATATTAGTTTGGCATTAGCCTGCCCCTGCCAGGAGGGGAAGGAGCTTCTGCTCCTGAGGTGACAAGGACAACTGAACTCTATGCAGCAGCCCACACCCACCCAAAGAGGAAGGCTGTGCTCCTCCTTTTGTCTCCTTCCCTACCTGCGCTCCTTTCTTGCCTTCAACCAGACTCATGCTGGGCCTGTTTCTCTTCTGCTAGTTCCTCTTCTGGCAGATTTTCCTTCACTGGGTTGTGCCTCAGCAGTGTTTCCCATGACAGAGCAGTGCCAGACAAGCACTGTAACTCTGCCCTCACGCTGCACAGGTCTCCAAACCCCTTGCTGTGACACTGTCACAGTAGCAGTCACTTCAGCAGAGTCAAAGAGCATGCAGAAATGCCAGCTAGGCTGTGATACAACAAACATCCCCCAGTGAGACTACCACTGTGCCTCAACTACAGCACCAGACCTCTGAAGGGCAGCCTGCTGGCCTCACACAAAGCACCAGAGCGACCTCTGGCCTCTTCTGAGCCCACAGACACCCAGAGAGAGCTCCTACATGAATAATGGGAGTCTGCTTAAGTAAAGAGCTTTAAATCCTTAAATAAGCCACTAGCACACCCAACTCAGGCAGTCTAACCCATCCTTCAAAGGGGTTTTTGTTTATTTTGGCTTTCTGTTCTTTCATGATAAAAATTTGACATTCTTTGAAGGAACATGCTGGAGGTAGACCTTGTGCTCATTTCTTTTCAAAAACCAGGAATGCTATACTAATTCTGAACATAAACAGCTACTATTCAGAGCAACATGCAAGAAGGAATGTATATAGACAGGGGAAAGCATTCCTCCACCCGCTGAATCTCCACCCTCAACTCAGCAAAAACATACCGGCACAAGGGGCTTCTCACCTCAGACATATCTGCATGTTCAAGTCTGACAAGGATGAGCTCATTCTGCTTGGGGGTCTCACATCTGAAACAGTCTGACACCCAAACTCTAACCAGTAAGGTAATGAAAAGTTAAAGTTTTACTCACTGTCAGGGCACAACACCACACCAGCAAGCCCTGCCTGGGCTGAGCTGCAGTGGAAGTCCCAAGCAGCTGGTCAGAATGAGGGAGGTTCAGGGGAAGCTGCTCAGCACCATTATCACCTCTCAGTCAAGGTGGCATTGCACAGTCTCTGCATGGATGGGAGTCACCTTTGGTGGGTTTTGTCATTACATCCAAGGGTCTGTGGCTGCTTCACTCCTCAAGGGAAAGCTCCCACTATCAAAAGTCTGAGAAACAGACTTCTTGAAGACCTGGAAGCGTTTAAAACCCAGAAAGCCTCTTCCTCATTGTACACCAAGAAAAACATGAAAAGGAAGGTAGTAATAATTCATTCATTTGCCATAAACCACAGATCCAAGAGTAAGTTTAGCCTTTATACACTGACATGTTCCAGAAGCAAAACAGCGTTAACTTCAAGGCTTGCAAATCTCTTGTAAACACTCCTTCCCACCACCAAAGGATCAAAATAGCTCCTAGACCGAATAGCAAATAACAAGTGGCAGCAAAGATCAAAAAAGTTTGCAAAAGGGAGAAGAGTGAATTTTCTATTAGATATAGAAGGTGCTAGAGCAAATTAAGGCTTTTACATTACTGCAAGGACAACGCTAGATGCAGCTACAGAAGGCAAGGAGAGTTCCAGACCATTAGCGAACCCTCAGCTGATGGTATTTAGGGAATTGCACCCATGTTTGATTGCCTAATGATCAACACAGAAGATCTTGTGTCTTCCCTAAAGTGCCTGCTGCTGCTCAGGTGGGACAAGGAGCTAGCTAGGCCTGGTAGTTAACCCTGCCTGAAATGTGTGAGTCTTCTTGCTGCTTGCCCTGGATGGAGAGGGCTCACAACTGAACTGGCACAGAAGAGTTTTGAGTGAGATTTGGTGGTGAAAAGCAGAAGTTTTGTGCCTTGGCATGTTCTCAATCAAAAGACCTGTTTCACAGGTCTACACCCAAAAAAAAAAATAGTGAAGTCCCAGTTACAGTTTTAAAGCCAGCAACACCCAAACAGATACTCAAACACAGATGCTAAAGCATATTAGCCAAACTCTTTGGTTCATTGCCGCATTTTTAGGTGGTTTATAAAGTACCTAAAGCGTCCTGGTATGGGAGCCACAGCTGGGAAAGCCATGGGATTTTTTTTAGCTTGTCTTTAAGCTTTTCCTTACCTCCTCTGTTAAACAGAGCTTTTTCTGGCATTTCTTTTATTCATACAGAGTACCAAAACCCAAAAACTCTTTCAACCTATCTAAATCCTCACCTATAAGACTGCTGTTTTAAAATACAAATAATGAAAGCATGGCTGCACATTAAAAGAGGAAAAACCCCAACAATAAAAACAAACAGACAAAAACTCCATAGCATTTGACCACTCATAATTAAACCCAAGATGTTTGTACTTGTACTGAGTAAGTTAGGGAGGTAGCTTACTCAATTGCTAATAAGAAAAGGTCACGTATCAGTGGATAATATTCTTGCATCCACAAAACTATCATGTTACACTGGCATAGCAGAGGACTTCTTGTGGAAGTACAAAGCAGACCGAGTTTCCATTTAACTTGAAGATAGAGCCTGTTTGTGACCTGTCACTGCTTCAGCTAATCCTACTGCCTTGGCAAGGCATTAGATCTTGAATTTTGTATTTAGGAAGCATATCCCTGAATTATTTCATCTATAAGGCACCCATCCATGATGGGTAGAACATGACAGTGCTTACAAAAACATTAGGAATAAATCATATACAAAAGCAAGACATGTCATGTGTCCTTGTGATGTTGTGCCGTTGCCTCCTCCTGCTGTGATTCACACTGCTGGTAAATTTAGTGCATACTCTGGAGCTAAACAGAAGATCTTCCTCCTCAGGGAAGTTCAGACATGCAGTAGAGGGTGAGGAGATCAAGTGAGGCCAGGGGCAGGCAGGGACATGAATCATCGGGCAGCAGTTCTGCGGCAGCAGGCAGGAGAGCTGCACAGCCTGAAGGAGGCTGCTACCACCTGCTGGAGGGAGCGCAAATCCCCCAAGGAACGAAGAACACAAACGTGAACGCGGAACTGGAAAGCACTGATCTGCATACGGTCAGATTACTGACAGTGGGCCAAAGGCCTTGTAATGCTTAGTGCGCTCCTCTAAAAAACTCAGACTTTTGGAGTTGGCAGGTGGGAAGGATATGAATTATTTCTAAAATGGCTTTAGAAAAGAAATCTTGGTTAAAAAAAATGCAAACACAAGGCCTCAAATACACTTCCCTATATTTTTCTAAGCTCAGAGCATGGTTGGACTCTGACTTTTATAGTTAGGATCTGCATAGCTGCTATAAAGACCTGAGCTGTGGCAGTAAGTACAGAAATAAGAAAGGTCACCACTGCAATTATACCCATTTCTGGATGAGCTATGAAGCAGTGCTCTCCAGCAAGCACCTACCAGCAGCTGAAGGCAGAAACATAACAACAAAAACTCTGATCCAATGTTAATAATTGAATGAAACTTGAAATTTCCTCCTTGTCCCTTAAGCAGGGCACAACCTCCCACACAGATTGATTGCTTGCTGAGGGCACTCAAGCAATCAAGCCCTTTAGCCACTCATGTGTGGCTGGCACCAAAGCACAGCCTAAAGTCCATCTGCACCGACTGCTCGGTGCTGCAGAGAGGCCAGTGGTGTCCAGCCTGCCTTTGCAGCTTCTGTATCTGCCCGGGTCCCTCAATCCCCACTGCTTGTCACAAAAACACAGTGCCCTCTGCAGCAAAAGCGGGAACTGCTCCTCTCTGCCTGTTCTCGCAGCTGCTGGGCCTTTGATACAGGCAAGCTGCAGATCATGCCGTAGGCTGAAATCCTCCCAGCTCCTTGGGGCAGGAGCCCCTGAAGCCTGTTGATTGCTGCAAGGCTGCTGAGGACTCTGAACAGACAGAGAACAGCAGAAGCCAAGATTTAAAGATCCTCTGCTAAAGACTATTTTTACTGACTTTTCTGTGTTGTGAGGATTCGCTTGAGCCTGTAAGCAGCAAGAAGCTGGGGACCAGATACTTCCTGTGGCCTCCTCAGTTGGCCCCTTGGTTATCAAATCACAAGATAAAGCTCATTTCTGGGGAGCCCTGTTTACAGCCACAGACTTTAAAGGGTTCACCAGAGCTACCACAGCCTTGAGAAAGCAGTGCTGGCAGGAAGGCAGATAGAAAAGGGAAGCAGTCTGCCTGCCTCTGATAGACAGTGTGCTCCCTTCCTGTGTCTCTGGGTGAGTTTGTTGCTGCTCACATGCAAAGTACCTAATGCTCAAACATCTGCAAGGAAATCAGGCACCTAAATAAGCACTGCTGTGAGTTGAAGGAGTCATCTCAAAGTGCTGTGTTTCTCTGTAAAATAAAGACACGAGTATTTCCTTTCTCCTGTTCTTTTCCATTAAGCTATAAAATTCCCAAGGCAGTGCCAGCTTTTGGCTGTTTGTATTCATGCCACAAAGGGGCTCTGTTGTCAGCCAGAGCTGTAATTGCAGCGGCCAGTGTGGGAAGCTCCTGACTCTCCTGAAGCTCTTCCCACATGAAGGTGCAACATATAGATTCTGTGGGGTCAGCCTGTCTGGGTGCCACGGTGTCCCAGACTTGCCAGTCCATCTATGCACATCCTAAAAATCCTCTGTTTACCCGACTCCCCCACAGAAGTTTGTTTCTCAGCCTGTCTTTAGCATCAAAACCCGTATTCCTTTGACCTCAGTGAGCCTGCCCCAGATGTGCTATATTCCTTGTACATCATTAATACTTGTGCTGCTCTTGAAAAAGAGAAGACTATCAAGTGGTAGTATAGTGATTGAAACAGGGAGAGGAGGTAAGGCTGCTTTTCCCCATATGGGATAAGACTGTTTGACTTCTCTGGCTGCATTTGCACCAAACTCTTAGAAACTTTTACATTCCACAGCCCTCAGGGTTGCTCAGGTTTTGTCCATTAGCAACAGAAGCTGCTGGAGCCAGGAGCATATGGCTTGGTGTGCTCCCTTCATGTACTTGACACAAAACAAATTGCACCAAACACCTCCTCCCATAATAGTGTTCACATCTATGCAATGCTCTGATCTGCTCTCTCCTGTTTTGTGGCCAAAAGAGCCAAACATGAGCTGTCCAGGTGCTCTGTGTCTTTCTTTCACCCAATGAGTGGAACTGCATTGAGGCAAGCATGTGGTAACAGAGTCAGTGCTTAGAGAAGGGGGCGGAAAGGCCTTTGGACACAGACACACTTATTTTACTAAAGGACTGTGCAAGGCCAAGCAGCTGAAGCCTTCTGTAAGTGTGAAGAGGTGCTTACAGAAACTAAATTTTCCTTTTGTGAGGCAAAGAAATCCCAGGAGAACGGCAAGCAAACACCATCAAGTCAATCTTAAACCCGAAGTCACGCAGAGCTCAGCACTCCAGAAAGGGAAGCAAGTAAATGGGCATAAAATAAATAGGAGGGGTGAGCATACAGAAACTACAGAAGCCAGACTGGACTAGAAATATTTACAGTGCAGGGCAGAAACGAGCATCAGTGCTCTGGCTAGAGCACATGGCCAGCTGGCCTGGGTGACAAACTGCGTGAGGAGGGTCACGCCTGCTTTTGCCAGCTGTAGACTCTCGCAGTTGCCACCAGAGGACACCAAATTCCCACATTTCCACATTTCCACTCCTGAACACAACAAGTATCCTGACCTTTCGGCTTAGAGTGGGGAGGAGCTGTACCTCCAGCCCCTAGGATGAGAAATCCATGCCAGGGGATTCCTGATGTGACCAGCGTTTGTCCAGGTATGCCACCACATCCTCCCTCATAGTCAGAAGCCAATTCCCAGCTTGTATGTTTCCACTGACTGCATGCTTTCAAGACCAGAAATAATACAGAAAATAACAGTGATTCAAACCAACACTAGATGATTGGAGACCAAAAGCCACTGCCAGCTGAACAGATGCTCTTATTCCATATTTCTATTGAAAGAGTCTTCCAAAATTCACAGCTCTGCCAGGCTTCATCCTGACATTTCAGCAGAATATTGCAAGAATGCCATCAAGTGCTAGAGGCCTTTGTTTTTAAGATGGAAAGGCTGGGCTCTGGAACCAGCTATGGGTGCAGGCATGGGCCTGTCCATAGGATTTTCTGAACAATTAATGTGCATGTTATTGTTTCAAGTGATCTCAATAAATTGCAAAAGCTACTCAGAATCAACTGGATAAAATTCAATAAAAACACAGCAAAATACTACGATTGGGAAGGAGAAATTAAGTGCACAAATGGATGACTTGGAAAAATTGGTTAAGCAGCAGTACTACACAAAAGGATCTGGAGGCATTAGAGTGGATCATATAATGAGTCAACAGTATGCTGCAATTGCAAAAAAAAAAAAAAAACATTTCTTTTGGGATATATTAATGGAGTGTCATAAGTATGCCAGAGAAAGTCCTTATTCTGTTTTACTCCAAAACAGCGCTCACTAATGCCAAGCTTTGTGCCAAATTTGGGGCACTAGCAGTTTCAGAAATATGGAGTTATAACAGACCAGCCAGCCCAACAGAAAGCTTAAGAAATCTTAAGGAAAGCTGGATGGACTGGAGGAGGTTTTCTTAGGAGAGAAAGAGAAGAGTGAGGATGGCTGCTCTGATTGCTGTTCTAGCCAGCAGCAATTACCAGCTCAGAAGAAAGATGGGCAGAGGGGTCCCAGAGCAGTGTGGAATGAAGGCAGACACCAAACCTGGGACTAGTTTGGGTTTCATCTCAACAGGCATCTCTGTTTTTCTTACATAAGAGGGAAGGTATGCAAGTGGGGGATGGGAGGGGTCACGAGTTTTGATGTTAATGTCAGTGACAACCTGGAAACTTGCTTTCAGGTGAGGAATGGTCCTTTTAACACAACAAAGCGGCACACCCTCGAGTGCATACACAGACCACACCTACAGGAGCCTGCTTCCACAGGGTTGTTTGTACTGCAAGCAAGGGAGAAAATAAAGATTGGAGACTGAGCTTGCTTTTTGCCCACTCCTTCCCCCCGAGGTCAACCTGTGCCTATGAATAGTACAGCAAGGCTGTTCACATATTGCTGCTTTCTATGGCTCCCTGGGACCTTCGAGGTCCTGTTAATATCACTGCTGTAAGATTCCCAGCCCTTACACCTGGTTTCCACCAAGCATCTAAATAAATCTGGGCATGTCCCCATTCAGCAAAGGCCTTAAGCTTATGCCTACATTTAAGCACAAGCTTCAGAGCATGGGTCCCATGGCTTCTGCAAACAAGGCCTTTTCCTTAAAAAAAATAGATAAAACAACTTTTCATTTAGCTAAGTTCAAATGCTTCCCTCAAACTCCTTGAATCTATCTCCTCTCTGACACTGAAAGAGATGCCTTGCATAAGAAGACTCCCTTGCTTCCTCTCTGCTGTAATTCATCAGCTCTTCCCTGCTCCAGGGCACGTACCTCTAGGGACAGATGAAATCTGTTCCTGTTTGTTACTGTGCAAAGCTAGATCCCAACAGCAGTGATAAAGGTCCTTGCACATCTTAGCTTGCTTTCTGATACTTCCCTTTTCTCTGGAATTCATACTCCTCACCCGCCCTTGTCCCTTCCCCCTTCACTGTTTGCTCATACTTCTGGAAAGATGACTGAAGGCTAACTAGTGAGTAAGACACTGCTGCACGTCATCGCCTGTCTGCTGCAAGAAGGGGTGAACAAGTTCGTTTGTCCACAGGTTAAAGTGAGGTTGCCATCCTAACAAGGAGCATGTAATTGGGAGACCAAGCAGTGGGAAACCTGCCCTCTCCTCTCTCTCGTCTGGAGCTTTTAATTTCTCTTGTTTTCTTCATTGCATACAGCGCTTTATGCCTGCACAGCATCTTTCAAGTGAGGATCTCAAAGGGCTTCACAGACCTTAATTAAACCTCATAAATCCCTAATTGATAGATGAAAATTCTGAGTCACAAAAAGGTGAAGTGATGTGCTCATGATGAAACAGTGAGTCAGTTGCAGAGCTTGGAGCAGGGCTATGGCAATCCCATTTCAGTACTCAGCATCTTCCTCGCTTGCCAGACTTCACAGAAGCCTTGGAGAGTGAGAGCTTGGAGAGAAGACTTCACAGAAGCCTTGGAGAGCTGCCTGATGCAGCTCCCAGTGGCCATTCAGCTACTGGTGGGGAACAGCCATCAATGGCCTTAGGTGCTGTGGCACCAGACTGGGTGGAGGCTGGGTTGCAGGAGTACTGTATTATCTGGGAACAGCCCCAACCACCCCACTCCCCACCCACTGTGACCCTGAAGCCAGCCTGGAGTCCAGGGCTCAGTTACTGGCTATTTCCAAATCCCATGGGGGCGACCACCAGTCCCTTCTGCCTCCCTATATGGTGGCCTGGCAGGGGAAGGGCCTTCATGCCCTGATACATGCCTGTAGAAGCAATGCTATTATCTCTGCCATGGACCCACAGGGATACAGTGCAGCCTGCACCCAGGGAGCCAGGCAGGCACCCAGCCAGCTTCTGGCTGTCATCTGGCCTTGGGCAAGTCCCTTCTTTTCTCCTTTGTTCCCCTCCCAAGCCTTTGTTTCACATCCACAGCACGCAGGCCCGGCAGGGCCGGGGCCCTCCCGGCTGGGCGTTTGCACGGAGCGGCCCTGTCCGGGTCTGGCTGGGCTGGCAGGACAGCACAGCCCTGCCCGCCCATCCCTCCTCGGTGCCAGGGAGCCGGTCCCCCTTGGTGGACATGGTCCCAGTCTGCTTTCCAATTATAGCATTGCAGGGCTGCGACTGTGTTTAATTGTCTGCATTTTATAAACACTAAACGGCCTTGGCTGACGCCCGAGTTAATGATCCCCTCCAGAAGCGACTTTGGCCGGCCGGCTCCCAGCTGGGCCCTCACCACGCCCACCAGAAAGGTTCAATTAAGAAAAGATGGGAGAGGATAAAAACACAGAAACACGACTTAAAAGATGATGATGCACCTGAGGAAATGACACATCTCCCCTCCTGTCTGCCAGCGAGGTGTGATGCCGCTGCTGAGTTGGGATTTCCTGAAGGCACCAAACAGCGGTGCCCTGTGCTCCTCAAACCCACCTGCCTGCTGTGGCCAGAGCCAGCTGCCCACAGCTCAGCACCCCTTCTCAACCATCCCAGTGACCGCCTCACTCAGGGGCTGACAACAGCAGAAGCCCTGTAGCAGGACAAACAGATCAGTTCACCTATCGTGTCAAACCTACCTCTTTCCTCCAGGTTTTCCCCTCGCTTAATATTAGCAAAGGGAAAAAACCCAACACAACACACCTCAAAAATGCAAACAGAATGAAAAACCCCAGAGTAAATAGCCAAGGCTTTTATGCTAATGCAAAAGTCATTGACAGCATCAAAACAAAGGGAAAATCTCTGGGTCAAATTTGCAAATGATGTAAATAAGCCTATTGAGTTTCAGCGAGGGGCTGAAACAGACTGCCATACAGTATGTATATATAGGCATATGTGCTGCCCTCATTCCCCTCCACTACTGCATCCCAACTCAGTGGCACAATGGACACTGGAAAGGGAGCAGATGACACTTCAGTAGGATTCGTACATATCACTGCTGAAGCTCAGCATTTCTATTTTAAAAAGAAAGGAAAAAAAAAAAAACCGATGAAAAACCCAAACAGGGCGAGTGCACAGCTGCAAGGCGGCTTGGGTAATTGTGCAATGCTGGGAACTCTTAGGTAGTTAATAATTATACTCAACCTTCGGTCTAGTTCCTAACAACACCCCTAGGCGTGTCGCTCTTACAGAATAAGGGCACACGCCCTGCTGTGTCTCCTTGCTTAACAGGAACACAAAGTACAGTAGTAGGAGGTGTTTCCTTGAACTCTGAACAATTGGACATTTAAGGATTAATTACTGTTAAGGAGCTTTGGACTGGCAAACACACTAACTCAGCTCTTGGCTGCGTCTCCCAGCCAAGTTCTCTCAGTCATCCTAATTAGACATTCTGATACCATCTTTAATTATATGATCTCACATGCTATTTTTTTTTCTTCTTTTTTTCGTCTTCTTACCCTGAACCCCTGTCTCCTGCAGCACGCCGAGCGGGCAGAGCATAGAGGGGTGAACTGGCGGTGAGGAAGGCGCCCGGCTGGGAGTCGCTCCTCTCCACTTCTCTTGGTGCAGCAGCAGCACCACGCACTGTTGGGACCCGAGGCGATCGGGACCCGAGCTCCCCACACTGCTGAAAACACCCCAGGTCTTTCACAAGAGGGAGGAAAGCACTGAGCCTGCCGCAGCTCCCTCACTGCTGTGGGCAAGACGGGACGTATACTGTATTTGTCAGTATTGACTGCAGCCTGGCTGGAACAATCCTGCGCCGAGCGATAGCCCGCACCAGCCCGAGCGAGTGCGTGTGTGTGCGCATGTAGATACACACATTTGCTCTCCTGTACACACCTTGATCTTATTGAAACAACAGGAGGAGCATATTGCACGTTGTTAATGTTTTTCACCTTTGTAAACATTGCATTGCTGGGGCGCTGCTCCTGCGCCCCAACACGCAGCACCCAGTGGCGCTGTGGGCCTGGCACCCTCCCCTCCTCCTCTGACCCAGGGCCTGCCAAAAGCTGTTGCAGCTGCTTCACATTCAAGCTGATCCTGTTGGACTGCAACATCCTTCCTAGGAAGGGGTCTGGCTGCACACGACAGTCGGTCACCGACATCACCTTTTTTTCTGTGCGCTGTCATTCTCTGCCCATGCTCCGGCAGCCCCCCCTTCCCCAGATGCAGCGAGGGAAGTTTTGGGCTGCGTGCCTTCCACAGAAACGCTGCTCTGCTGAGCTGGAAACTCGGTATACCCTGAGGTCAGCCGAGGTTCACTAAGCTGGGGAACTCCTTAAATGGTATCGTCTGAAAAGCGGTCGCCCTTTGTTTTCGCAAGCAGCACAGGGCGACCGTTTCCCAAATGCTGGAGTCCCAGCCTTGTGTGAATGTGGGGACGAAGAGGCAGCTGCCCCCTGCTTTTTCCCTGCTCCCTGGAAATGGCTCCAGGACCCAGCCCTGCCTCCACCGGCCAGCAGAACTGGTTGGCCTCAGCCGGGAGGGTGCGCAGGTGCCGTGCTCGCCCCGTGCTCCCGGGGCTGGAGAGCCTGGCACACCTGATCCTGGCAGGGTCTCTGCCCTGCCCGTCCTGTGGGCTCGGGGCTAGCCTGTGGCCATAAGCAACCACTGAGCACCTCATTGCCTCTTCCAAAATGAGGGGGGAGGAAAGGAGGCCCTGACTGTCCCACAGGGTAGGCAGAGTTGTAGGCAGGCAACAGTACCCCACACAGGGAGGAGCCCTCTCCTCCCGGCTGCTAGGCGTTCCTTGCTGATTCAGAGTCAACATAATGGGGCTGAGATGGCGCCATTGATCCTGCTGGGCAGGCGGAGCCGCTATATGGTAGGGATTAGTAATGGCTTTCTTCCCCCATGGCACTGGGTCACAGGATTTAGCCCTTTGTACAGCCCCACAGTAGAAACAGTCTGCCTCCCTCCCTGCCACCAGAAACGTGCCCTTGGAGCTGCCACTGCTCCTGGTGAACAAAGAAATGGCAACAGCTGCACAAAAAAAAATAAGAGTTGTAGCCATGTGACAAAAGAAAACCAGAATTGGAACCAGTCACCAGGAGTGGGGGATAGACCTACCCTGTAAGACAGCCAGCCATACTATCAGGAGGTCCTTCCTTCAGTCCTATAGGACAGGCAGCCCTATGCAATCAGGGATCTCCTCCAGCCAGGTGCATCTTGGAGGACTTCGAGTTGCCAAGACCATCACTGTACAGCTCCTGCTCTGTGCCACCGCAGGGCAACCTTGCTCCTTGTACCTATCTGGGAACAGCCTGGCCACAGGTGAATACAGTTCTAGCAAACCCCTCACTCCACCAGGATAACAAGAGCAGGGGGAGGAGGATCATCACTCCAGGATGAGCACCTATCCCAGCTGCAGGTGCTGACAGAAGAGGACACCCGAGGTCAAGGGAAGCACCTGAAGCTGATGTTTTGAAGGCATCACTGTACTTTCCTATTCCCTCCCTTTTACCACAGGCAGTGTCACAGGCAGATCTTCATTTCCTCAGCTGCCAGGAGCGGAGAATGTAATTAGATACCAGTATGGCCTCAGAACACTGCTCAGAGCAGAGATTTAATCTCAGTCCTTGTGGCTCACAAACTCGCTGCTCAATCCGAGGCTACAAAAGGCAGCCAAGGTCTCCCATCACCCCCGTGACCTGTAGCAGCCAAGGAGGAGTGAAGGGTTGCAGCCTTTCAAGTCAGCATCAGCCTAGAACAAAGGCAGTGGCAGCCAGTTCCCGAGGCACAGGCTGTGGTGCTGCTCACTGCTGCTCCTGATGGGCTGCCCAAAGCTCCGGCCTTGAGGGGTCAGAGCAGGGCTGTGCCTCCCTAGACCATAGGGCAATCTTAGACCTGAAGGGCTCGTGAGCTCACCTTTCCCCTAGATTATTCATGGGCCTCTGGCATGTGGGCCTTTAAAGCCCACAGGATGGTGTCTGTTGCTCTGCCCTCATTAACATGAACAAAAGTTTCAAAACTAAATGAAGTACATTGCAGAGCAGTAATATGATATAAGCAACTCAAACAGGAATTAGTAAATTAGAGCACCCAGTGCTTGAATAGCTTGAGCTACCCAAAGGAAAAGAACTGACCTATTTCCTCCCTTTGCCCAAACTCAGCATCTCCTGCTGTGGTGGCTCACATCAGTAATCATCAGCACGAGTGTGTCATCATTAGGAGCCACTGATGAATTTCCCCGAGTCTGAGAGCCCCGCCAGGATTACAGAAACAGGGTGGGGGGCCAGAGGGAACTCTTTGCTCAATAAATGGATTGTGCCTAACCCACAAGCTCACCTAGGATCATCAGCTGTAGATTCTTATTTACCTTTCCAGGGAACTTGAAAAACTACTTTTGTCTGAGAGGTGAAAAACAGTAGGAAAGCCTGCAAAAGGCAGATAGGCAACAGTTCCTGGCACTACCTGTGGACTTGCAGAGAGTCATTTGTGGGATGCAGGATCTAGATCACAGCCATGTAAGGCCTGTCTCCCTCTCTTCCCCCACGCTAGTCTGTGGAGTGGAGCATGCAAAATTAAAAAGGAAATCTGACACTCACACTGCAACAAGCTGAACAGTTTACATTCTTGTCTGCCATGATAGCCTCCTCCCAGCTTAGTCTTTATCTGTTTGACCTTGCACAGCCAGCATCAAAAGGCTGATATTTAGTACAGAGGAATTCTGGGGTTCAGATGAGATAGCACTGTGAGGGGGAAAGAAATATGCTCACAATATATTCCTTCAGGACTATGTGGAATGAAAAGCAGAAACACAGAATGGTTGAGGTTGGAAGGCATCACAGGAGAGTGTTCAGTCCACCCTTCTGCTCAAGCAGGGTCAGTTAGAGCAGATTGCTGAGAGCCATGTCCAGTCTAGTTTTGAATGTCTCCAACGATGGAGACTCCACAAACTTCCCTGGTCAACCTGTGCCACTGTTTGACCACTTTCACAGTGAAAAAGTTACTTTCATGTCCTCTGTTACAAATTGTGACCATTGCCTCTCATCCTGTGGCTTGGCACTACTGGGAAGAGTATGATTGCATGTCCTTTGCTCCCTACCCCCACCAGGTATTGACACACTTTGGTAAGATCCTCCCTTAGCCTTCTTCTCTCATAGCCAAATATTCCCAGCTGTCTTGGCCTTTCCCCCCAGCCTTGTCCTGTCTTCACCAAGGAGTATCTTCCTGAGGTGTACTGGATCTCACTACACTGGAACACACATGAAAACCTTTCATTTAAACCTCAGCCCTGTGAGAGGGTGCCAGCAGCTTCCACCCATCTGAAAATCCATCTGCACTGTTCATTGTCCTGACACTGGCCAGGCACTGCTGAATGGGGGCCTCTCTAGTACCATGTGAGACTGAGCAGAAAACACTTGGTATGATGATATGAAATTTCAGGACATAGAGCCATCAGTAGAATAGGACCATATAGTGTAGTGCTTTGGTTTGTTTGGTTTTTTTATTAATGCATCATTTTTTCCACTTTGGGGTATCTGATGCAGTAACCATGTCACCGTTTTTCTCTGTCACATCCTTCCCACATGGCAGTGGAAACATCACTTCAAACCAGTATTCTGGATGCCCTCCTTTCCCCTACACTCCCACTCCAGCTCTGCTTGCCATTAAGCTTTCTTCAGATTTAACATGTGCTTATTCTTTCCATTGTCTGCAGAATTTCTGCAGTGTTCCTGTAGCTGCTCCTCCAGGTTCTAGATAAAATTGTAAAAGTGAAAAAAAGAAAAAAAAAATCACCAAAAGCCTTCATCTGACAACTTGAGATCCTCTGGCATGATATATTCAGGCAACTCCTCTCAGCTTTCTCTTGGCACAAAAGCTCTGTTCCAGGTGGGATCTCCACTCCATGTAAGAAGACCGAGCTACCCACACATACTGCTGGGAGAGAGGAGCCAGTGCTTTGGTCAGAAAGAAATATGACCACAAGGAGAACTCCAGAGATGAGTCTCACATTCTGGGAAGGGGAAAGGCAAACGAGAACAGGGAGCTTCTTTTTATTCTTCTATGCACTGAAGACATCATTGGGATGTATGCTGATCCTAATGGGAGAGTTTTTCATGCAGATGTCCCTCACAACCTTTCCTGCAAAAGAAATGGGTGATCTCTCTTCTAGTACAACTCTGCCTACCCTGTGGTAAGATACAGATCACTCCCTCTCATCACAGGGTTAGGGCATTGCAGGGCAGAGGGAGGATGAGCCTGTTTCAGAAGGAGGGGAAATTCCCTATGTAAAGTGATCTAAACCAAGATGAGGATGTTGGGAAAAACATAATTTCCATGTCAAGGTGATAGAGTTTGGCCTCCCACAGCTAGAAGACTGGTGGAAAAGAGTTTGCTCTGCTGTGCAATTTCATCATTCAAAACCCAGTTACAGTAACTGCTGTGGACATTCCACAGCTAATGGTGATCAGAGGCAGTCACTGCTGTGAGGCTGGAGGCCGGGCCTCACAAGCAGATTTGCAGTCAAGCAGCATTAGGCCTTTCTGAAGGGCCCTCTCAGCAAACACGAGCTTAGGGAGCAAGAGCACATCCTCCTGTTCGTCTTTTTTGGGAGGGGGCAGAGGAGGTAAACGCTGCCAAAGGAGCTGGTCTGACAGGGTCGAGGCTGGATGCCTCTGTGCAGCAGCCTAATGGGAAAGCCCTTGGAGAGGCAGGAGATCCTGGAAGCACTCCCATTGGAGAAGGCTTGTGTGCAGTAGGAGATCAAATGGGGACTCCCCCATGGCCGAGGCCCAGTGCAGTCAGACATTAAGAGATGATGCTCCTTTGGCATATTTGCTTGTTGTTGCCGTGCCCCCCCCCCAGAATATCTGCTTTTTCCTTTAGCCATACCAAGACAAGTGCATTTAGAAAAAGCTTCCCATAGACTCTCCCTTACCCCTGTGTACATCCTTGACCCTGCAGAGAACCCTAAGGCTGGGTCCTGCTCTAAAGCTCAAACCCTCCAACGCTGATTTCATGTCAACTTTCCTACAGTATGGATTCCTGAGAGCTGAGCTCATTTCACACAGGCATGTCCATGTATTCCCTCTTCTGGTGACTGATACCTCCAGCATTCCCTATAACTTCACAAATAGTTTCCATACACTTCATAACTTAATCCAACATCTCTCATCTCCTTCCCCACAGAAATGTGAGAACACAGGGGTTAAAAAAAAAAGTGAAAAAGAGAGTAAAAAACCAAGGGACAGGGACCAGCAGGAAACCAGAGCAGACATTACTTCTAAAGGAAGTCCAGGAGTAAGGAGAAGCTTGGTCTGGTGCCAGCTTGGCAGGCCATGATTCACCCATCTCCTCCCCACTGATGTTTCATTTTGAACTTGAATATGACATCCTCCACTCCTAACATGATGTATTTCAGTTCCTTCCACTCCAGAGGCTGAAGTTTTCCCCAGGCATGCAAGGGAATTCCATCTTAACCTCCTCCTTGCTGCCAGTGAAGCAACCATGCTGCTCCCCACCCCAAGTTTTCAGAGCAGAAGCTTTGACTCCTTCTGGTTGAGGAGATTTAAAACAAACAAACAACAAAAAAACTCAGCACATATTTTTTACCTCTATCCCTTTCCTTTTTGAAGCCAAGATGAAAGGATTAGTGCTTTATTTGCCTTTTAGCCCAGGTGGGCTGCTCTCCTAGCCTCTGCCCCATCTACCATTGTTGCAGATAACAGCTGTGGGGATCGCAGCTGCTCTTGTGAAAGAAGCCTTGAACTGTGCTGCAACCACCTGGCAATGCTGGACCCATTTGTTCACAGTGAAGGAACATGCGAGCTTGTAATTGTTCATGGCAAAGGGAGCTTTTTAATGACTTCAATTAACAGAGAGAACTCCAGTTAGTTCTTGCTATACAAAAGTGTCCACAATGTCATTAAAACGAGATTTACAAGTGTCATAACTCTCAGCAGCATAGTCAACAATACAGCCAATCATTACAACTGAGCACCAAAAGAGAAGGGGGGAACATCATACCACTGAGGAACTGGATGAAAAGAAAGGAGTGTGGGGGGAGAAGGTGCAGAGGAAAAAAGAAAAGTCATTTTTTCTTTTCAGTCTAGATTGATTTTATTCTACAAAATGCTACTCAGTTAAAATTGTAAAAGCAAAACCATTTTAATACGTTCTTTCTTTTGTAGCAGCAAGCTTTCTCTAAACAAGCTTTTTGTTTTAGTGCAAATACTGTAGGCCTGTAATTCAGTAAAATAACAAGAACAGAAAAGAGACAACACCAGAGAGAATGCCTCAGGGATGAAATTCCCCAGGACTGCAAGAACGACATCAAGACCACTACGAGCAAAAAAAGGTCCCACTTCAGCAGTCATCTTTAAGAACCTCTGTGGCAGAAACTGTTTCACTGCAGACAGACAGTAAAAAAGAAAACCCATGATCTAAAACTTCTGAGGAAAAAAAGATAATGGCGCCCCCAAACCTTCAACAATCCTCATGGTCACCTGTTAGTCACTGAGACTTCATTTCACTACTGACACCTGCTTCACAGCAGCAAAAGGCTGCTGATGCTTTCAGTTTGTCCCACGTGAGTGGAATCAGAACCAGGCCCTTTCTGTATCTGAGGATCTTAAAGCAGACTTTAGTGACACTAGTAACTTACCTCTCTAATAAAGATGCACTATCCCTTACTGATGTTACTTTGAACTACACAGTATATCAAGATATATACAACAGTTTATCCTCTCACTGAGCAAAAACAATTGGATACCTATTTCCTACACATTTTAATATGGTTTTAACATCAAGTAACCACAAACAAGAAAGTGGAATAACCCTTTAATCATACAGGATAGGAGGGGAACAATTAAGTAAAACAGGATTGGGTTTTATTATTATCTTGTACTCTGAGATTTGTCCTGAACTCCACCTACTGTTCACAGAGGAATGATAATGCATCTTTAAAAACATATCTCTTTTTACATTTTATACAGACAACAACAAAAGTCAGATTATTTTATTTAAGGAATCAAAAAAATTATTAGCCTAAAAAAAAAGAAGATTGTAGTATTTTTAATGCTTTCTTTATTATATCCAAGTCTTGAACAGAAAAACAAAAGATGTAAACATGATAAATAAATAAGAAATAAATGTATATTGTTCCCCCCACCTCTTAAAATGTTTGACTTGGCCTTCCTAATGAAAATTATCTTGTGTCATGATAGTAAGATTTCTTACATTTCAGAAGTCTGTTTTAAAATGAAAAAAGCAACAACCAAAAGGGGAAAAAAAAAAAAAAAAGCAACAACCAAACACCAGGAATGTGATTTGGCTGGATGTTAAATTAATGGCGGGCAGATCTGCTGGAGCAGGCACAAGACGGCTGCCTGCCAATAAATAATAAGAGACCAGGGAGAAGGGAGGTGGCTTAGGTTTGTTTGCATTTTGTTTTTTTCTTTTCATTTAGGATGAAGGCCAGGTGGATCCTACATACAGTAAGCAGCAAAATTAAAGGTTCAGATGAACTAAATAGATCATTTAAATAATAATTATAAAAACACAACAGAGAGCTACTGTCCCCAGCATGTTGGTCCCAAATCCCATCACACCACAAGTGGATTGAGACTTACCCAGTCTCCACATCTACAAGAAAGGAATATATGAAGGCAATGCCACAACTGGGAAAGGAGAAGGAGGAATGAGGGCAAAACTGGAATGGCAAACATCACCTAGAAGCTGAATGTTTCCTTCAATGCAGCTGTTACTACTCCTCCCAGTTTGGCATTGATTAATTTAGGATGTTAGGAGAGGCTTTGTTGGGCCAGTCACCAGGGGGCTGACCCAATACCAGCTGAAATTCCCTGGGCCTTTTTCTATTGACTTCAACTCTATCAGCACTAGGTACAACAGCTCCCATATCCCCACTACATGCAGAACATGGAGACACTACATTTAGGAATCAGCAGGGAAGGTACTCATGGAAAATAACATTTTGGGCATGGGAAGTACAATTAGTTCCCAAAGAGCACACCAGAAAACATTAAAAGAATCATGTAGGGCCAGACCAAAATGGGAGTGAAGTTGTACCTGCCTGCCAGAAACTAAACAAAAGTCAAGGCGGATCCACAAAACACAAAAGGCTGGAGACCAGCAATTCCAACACCGATATTCTTTGAGAGACTTCAGGGAGAAAACAGACAGGCACAAGGTATCTGAGGCTTTTCCAAACAGTGGAAAATAATCCTCTTTTTTGAGGAGTTTCACATGGCTCCCATCAGTATCACAGGTCAGGAAAGGGAAGCATCTTGTTCTGTCTCTGAGGAGGTCAATGACCAGGCAGGAGGGCAGTGGACAAGGACCAGCTGCAGCTCCTTTTGGCAATGATTCAGTGACCAGAAGCAAAGGTAGGTTTTTGTTGTTCCACCAGTTAGATCTGAGGAGACACCTGACTTCTTGAACCCCCTACAAGAGGGGTGGATGTTACTGATCTCGCAGGAGACAGCAATCTTGGTCAGCTAGCCTCAAAAGTAGCTGCATTATTTTAAAACTCACCCACCACTTGTCAGGGTTGTTCTCCTCAAAAATGTGTGGAAATGACATGCAGAGATGTTTTATTAACAGTTTTAGATTCTCAGTCCAGAGTGGCCCAAACAAGCATTTGGCAAAATCAAAAAGAGAAGCTGGAGTTTCACCTAAAGTAATATAATCTATGTCAAACCCTAGGAAAAGTGGATTCTTTGTGCTAACTATGGGAAATTTAAGATGTACTTTATTAGAAAGGAAATTTTGATGTACATTTAAGGACAATACAACTAATTTTACTTACTGTGTGAGCTCCATTTGAAACCTCTAGCACCAATATCGAATTGGATGTGTTTAAGCAATATAGAAAAAGCCCAAATCCAATCAGCTTTATGAAGCAAAAGGATCCCTCACATATTCTGGCAGGTTTGGTAAATACTTGGGTTAAAAATAATAGTTATAATAAAAAAGTCAAGGTCCACCTTTAGAGCCAGAATAGTGTCCCATTGAATGGATTCAAGGAATGGGCAGTGGCCAGAGTTTGAGGGAAGTTAGCCCTGCTGACTAAAGTCCCAGTTCCACAAGACTGAAACCTATTAATTCCCAGTGGAGCTGGTGGGGACTGCAGCAGTTTTGCATCTCATATGACTAGCCCTATAATTGTATAATTGTATGCTGCATTTCTCCAGGTCCAGCCTGAACAAGAAACGCCACAGTTTCGGCTGATTTAAAAAAGAAAATTATATATATATATATGTGTGTGTGTGTATAAAGAAAAAGACAAACTAAATAAAAATAAATAGCTGCCACCACAGCTTCAATAGGCAGGACCAAAGAGCTATGTCCTAAGTGGTTTAGCTGGCAAGCTGGGCAATCCTAGTGTGCACAGGGTCATGTTTTGCCAGTACTTTGATATCAATAGGAATTGAACTTGGCTCCAAGTGGAAATAGATTACACACATTACTGTTTTCAGTAGTGAACATGAGCACTGGAGAGCTTGTACCCTCTCTGAGCACTTAGTAGTAGCAGTAAAGCCCACAGGCTAGAGAAGGACCCAGGAGTAGGGAAAGAGCCCTTTGGTTTGATTCTTTGTCTTCAGGCCAATCAACCACAACAAAAGATCAATCTGCAAAGAAAATGTAAAGAAAAACCAGAGGCCAAGGACCAAGGTGCAAATAATGCTAATCGATTTTCCTCAGCTGTCAATCTGTCATTTGCCAGAGCTTGTCAGAAGCTCTGTTGTAGTTCAAACAGGTCAACACTTTATCCATGCCAATCCTGCTTGGTCAGGAGCTGGGGCCTTGTGGCCTGTGCTGTGCTGGTAGATATGTGCTGCTTTGTTTCCCAACAATGAAAAAATCAGCAAGGGTACAGCCAGCTAATTTCACTGTCTTAGCTGCTGCCAGTCTCCATCCTAGATTTATAGGCATGTGGTGCCACCTCTTTTTTTTGTACCATGTTCTGCAAATATGGCCAAGGGGAGGGGAAGATTTACTAACAGGAAGAGATCAGCCTCTGAGTCAGGAGCCCTGATGGGAAGGAAGATGTAATACTCCCTAGACAGCAGGCAGCCCAGGAAAAGTAAACAACAAGCAGCAGACTTGATATCCAGCAAACTAGGGTAAAACCCTGCCAGTCACTGGTAAGTGCCAGCCCAGCAGCTTTTCTGATGCTGCTTTGGCCCTGAGATGCTAACTTGTTTTTTTGAGGAGCCCAAAGGGGTAAATATATCCACATTTTTAAAAAGAGAGGTTTCATCATGAGACTTCTGCAGTCTCTGTGCCTCAGGCTAGAGACTACAAGCTCTGCCCTTGCTGCTGAGCTCTTGGGCTCCTCTTGGTCCCCCTTATCTCCTGGTCCTCCCAGCTGTCATCCTCCTGTCTGGGCAACCCTATGTGTTATGTGTTTCCCACAGCTATTCCCAAGAGCAAAGATCCTAATTAGACTTTAGAGTTCAGAGCAACTGAGTGAAATGTAATGGGATCGACAACATTGGAAATTATATGCAAAGAGAGCGAGAGAGAGAGAGAGAGAGAGAGAGAGAGAGCAAGCACACAAGAGAGAAGTTGTAAGTTCAACTAACCAGAATGATTTAAGCACAGAGCACAACGCTCAAGTCAATCCACAAAGGAAAGGGACGACTAGCAACTGTCTGCAGCTCGCCTTCAGTCCTGGCCAGGAGCACTCCCCAGGTCCACTACGGCCACAAAGAGGTTTCCACAGGCAGTCCCTACAGAGCGGACATCACCCTCTCCAAACAACCCTGGCGTGTCAGTCCCACCCTTGCCGTTTCCTGCCTCCAGGGAGCTGGCGTTGGTCCTCACTCTCCTTCCTGGAGCTGTAGCACTTCCCCATCCTTGTTCTTGCTGCCCTTGTGCTTGAACGATCCTGTGCCTGTCTCTAATCCCACGGAGGGGGCTCCCCCCATGGTGCTGTGGGGGATGTAACACACTGGCAAAATGGGGGGCCGCAGGGGGATTACAACGCCAGCAAGGTGGGAGAGTTCAAGGAATCTGAGGACTGGTCCCCACTGCTGCTGCTCCTCCGGTGAGCTTTGGAGCAGGACTCAGAAGGGGAGAGAGGAGACTCCTGATCCAACACGTTAGGGTAGGTGAACACCAAGTTGGAAGAGCCAGGAGTGATGGCTGGTGTTGAGGTCACCACAATGGGAGTGTTGAGTGCCTCCTCCCCATAAAAACCTCCAGCAATGCTGATGGGCTTAATGACAGACCTCTGGGCTTTGTCAAGGACCAAAGAGGAAGATGGGATCTCTTCCTCCACAGGCTCCTGCTTCACCACCACGGCTCCACTTGCTCCAGTCCGAATGCTCTGGAGGCTGCTGGATGGTGGGCTGCGACGTTCCTCGGGGCTGATTTTGCACACAGGGCTGTGAGCCACCAGCATAAACTCCAGCTTCTCCTTCTCCTTCTGGAGCTCAGCGATCTCCTTTTGCAGCACTGACTTCTCCTCCTCCAGTACTTCGGTTTCCTGCAGACAAAAGGGGAATAAATAAATAAAATAGCAAAGGCTCTGGAACTACTCCTCACCTGGAACAGGGCCACCAAGTCCAGATCCCATCTGGCACAGGCAGATACACCCCAGACTCGTCATGAGCCAAGCAGACACCAAGTCATTGCCAGTCAAGCATCTTGTGTTTCACGTGCCTATTTGTAGGCTATTCCCAAACATCACCAATCTAAGGTGTTATAAATGTTATAAAGAATCTCGTGAACTTGCCTTAATTTTCTGATGGCTAGTTTTTGCCACTCTGTCTTGGCCTATGACTTCAGTCTTCTCCCTTGCTGTCTGCCTGACAGACACTTTAGCAGAGGACCCAGATCTCCTTCCATTGTTTTTTCATGTTAGGCTAGCAATATTCTTTTCACTTTGACAGAGGTAGTGTATAGCAGTCTCTAAACTGTTTCCATTTTATTTCTGTAATGCATATTCCAGATTAGGGCTGACACTTGTCTAACTCCTGCCCAAAGGACCAACACTGGATCACCCCCTGATGCATCCACGATTAATACATTTATCTTTCCCTGGTCACATCACACAGATGGATCAGTCAGTCTGGGAGCAGTTAGGACCTTCCCATGTGAGGAGCTCATAACTTCACAAAACTCACACTCAGCCCTTCAGGACATGACTTACCACTTTGCACACTCCTCTCACTTCTATCACTTTAGTCACAACATTTCTATGGATGTCCTGCCTCCCCTCCTGAGAGAACACACTGAGAACACCTCCTAATTTGAGGCAGCAGCACATTTCACAGGTGTGCTTTCACTGCTGCTGTGCTTGGCAACAAGATCATTGGATAAAACCAGGCTGGTTCTTGACCAGGAGCACTGGAGCCTTTCTTCAGCTGATTTCACACAACCCAATCTTGTCTTCTCTTCAACCAGTGCCTTACCCACGCCTTGGTTCTTATGCTCTGCTCTAGCTTCTCCAGCTTTACTAATTATTACTTGTACAGCATCAGGGCACACATCTCTGTGCTGCTTCCTTTTTGAAGGAAGCCAGTTACTACCCCACCTCCAAAGGAGGAGTAAGCCTAAAGGATATAGCTCTGATAGGTACACATAACATCTTCCTTATTTTCTATGGCTTTCAGATGATCCGACCTCTTCAGTATTTTTGTCCTTAAAACCTGCCTTTATGCACACAGTGTCTTATGAAAGGTGACCAGAGTCAGGGAGACTTGTGCTAGTTGAGAGGCGAGAAGGCAACAGAGCTCCTAGGACATTTTGGGCACTGAGCAAAGAGAATTTTAGGGTCCTAAGCTCCAGGGCCAAGTCCCCCTCATCAGCAGCTGTTGATGTAGGAGCAGTACCCTTGGGCAGCCTTGGATGAAGAAGGCAGAGTGTGTTTGCAGCATCTTCCTCCAACGTGCTGGTGGAGGAAGAGCAATGTCCTTGGAGCTGGTTGGAAGGGTGGGTGACAAGGAAGGAGGAATGTGTGCAGGGCACATACCGCCTGGAGTTTCTCTGTTAGCTCTCGACGCCTGTTACGACACTTAGCAGCTGCCAGCTTGTTCCTCTCTCTCCGGATCCTTCGCTTCTCTTCTTCCTCAGGCGACAGCTGTGGGCAAGTGCCAAGAAAATCCAATCAGATCTGAGCAAGGCATTCCTTTAAGTTTGTGAGGATTTAACCACAATGCAAAGGAAAAAAGCCTGATCCAGCAGGATGCTGAGCACTCCCCCTCGTCACTGATGTCAGCAGAAGATGAAAGCACACAGTATCTCTGCCTGCACCAGGTCTTAGCAGAAGGGAGAGGAGAAGGAGCAGGGCACAGGGAGAAGATTGTGTAAGAGGACAGTGAATCTGCACCAAGGCCAAACAGATAAAAGATGCTCTGATTGTTTCACAACTTGGGTGGTACGTTAAGCAAAACCAGAGCACGATGTTGTAAGTGCCTCTTTCTTGAAAGAAAATATCTGCTCCTTCCCACACAAAAATAGTTGATCTCTTGAAGGTTGGGATGGTGTATAGGGGGAGACAGGGAAATCAGCAAAGCTCCCATGAAGTTCGTGAAGCAACAATGATTTATACCACCCAAAAATCTGACCTCAGATTTTTGAGCACTCAGCGAGATAACACACTGCTTCTTGCATCAGCAGGCAAGGCTCCAGTGATATCAAGGGCTTCCTGAGGCCAGCTGACATCCTCACTGATGTAAATCAGGAGCAATTCCATAGAAACCCATCCAACTACACTCTTGCGAAACCAAAGGAAGTGAACGGGAGCTCGCAAGACTTGGTCAAAGCTATGCCTGGTTCTGGGGGTTTGAGACAAGGTTTTACAAACCCCAGCAGCAGCAGATAGGTTTGTGCCATGGCCAAAGCCAAGGAGCCAGTCCAGCAGGGCACAGAGCGAGTGGATGTGGCCCCGCTCTCTGCTGTGGCACCCAGCGTGCGAGATCCATGCAGACAGAGCAGCACGGGGATCCAGCAGGATCCATGCAGACAGAGCAGCACAGGGATCCAGCGGGATCCATGCAGACAGAGCAGCACAGGGATCCAGCAGGATCCATGCAGACAGAGCAGCACAGGGATCCAGCAGGATCCATGCAGACAGAGCAGCACGGGGATCCAGCAGGATCCATGCAGACAGAGCAGCACGGGGATCCAGCAGGATCCATGCAGACAGAGCAGCACGGGGATCCAGCAGGATCCATGCAGACAGAGCAGCACAGGGATCCAGCAGGATCCATGCAGACAGAGCAGCACGGGGATCCAGCAGGAGTCACGGGGATCCAGGGCACGTGCCCAGCCCTTGACTCCAACCTTGTACCCTACACTTCAGCCTCACCCAGCCCGTGTGTGCTGCAGGGACTCTGGTCTGGTGACTGTAAATGAAAGCAAAACCCTGACACCTGGCAAAGCACATGTCACATCTCACAGAGTGCCAGCACAGAATGGGAAGAAACACCTCTTCAGAGAAGCTTCAGTTTTAATATCTTCATGGACTGTCAATATCACAAATGAGACATTCACAATTTTACTATCTTTTCTTTTTAGTGTTAGTTTTACTCCAACCTCAGCCTAGTTTGTTTTGGCTTGCTCTATCTCCCCAATTTTGATGTTTGCAGTTTCAGTAAGTTAACTTCAGCCTCAGGGCATTCAGCTCGCTCATTTCTGGCAATTCTAGAACTGCAGGACACAGAATTTAGGCCCAAAAGCTTTTTTTTTCCATCAGCAGCTCACAATGCCCATCCTAAGGCCGGTGGTAGCTCCATTCAGCTGGGCAGAATATTTCTCCCAGGAAGGAGCCCCTGCAGGCACTGCTCTCCCTGCTACAGCTCTGCCCACTCTCTTCCTACCCCACACGAGTGCAGGGTAAAAGTGTATTTGCACACATATATCTACAGTATGGCAAAGCACTGAGCATGGACACAAAAGCTATGCTGACTTGGGGCCCCTGTGTAGAATTTTCAAGAGCCTTTTCATGCTTTGGAAGCACAGATCTCATTGAAATATGTTTGGAGTAAAATTTCTGCGACAAAGGCCTTCAGTAATTTAAAAATTATCTGTTTCAAAGACTGCTTTGCAAAAATTGCACAGGCAGGGCAGAAGCCCCTAATCTGGATGTTCTTAACATTTTACCAGGTCTAAAAAGGAATATTCCATCAGTGGTTGCTGGATTTGTTTGAAAGTGGTTGGATTTGGCACTCTTTGTGCCCCTGCTGTATGCGTTATTCGTAGCTTGTCCAAGCCCAATACGTGCATTCACTGTCAGGAACGTTCATCAAAACAGGCTCTTTTCATAAAGTGTTACACAAGGTTTTCCAAAAAGGCACTCCGATGTGGTGTTCAAAGCACCAACCCTGGAAACCTGAGCCAAAGGGACACAGTAAAGAGCCCCGGTACCGCCTTAGCACGTGTCTAATCAAAAGGACTTGGCTTTGAATGACCCACAATGAACGGCTTGCAAACAAGCCACAGGCCAGGAATTGCTTGGCAGGCATCCTTCAGCAAATAACTCTGAACAACAAATAAAGCAGAGAATATGGTGATCTCTTCACGGCCAATTTGTGAACACAGAGGCAGCATTTGTCAAACAAATTAGTTGTTGCTAATTATTCCTCCAGCTCTGTGAGACTTTCTTTGCCTTTGGACACCAGCCCTGCATGCAGGGAACAGGGAAGTAGCTCCAGCTGGTGGAAAAGGCTGGCACGTACCCGAACCACCACGCTACTCCATTCTATCTCCCAAAAATGGGTCCTCACTGCAGCCATACCAGCTCCCCACACAGAGGTACTGCTAAACTCTATCTTTAACCTCTTGGGCCTAAACTAGACAGCAACTCCACATAAAATAATCGGACTGTGAATCAAAACAGATGACGTAGAAGTAAAAGTAGGGCTGATGAGTCTTATTAGAAACAGACCTCACGCAACAGCACGCGCTCGTGTCTGGAGGGTGCGCTGTGTGTCTCACTGCACTGCTCCGCAGCGACCCACACAAATGCTGCTTGGGAACAACTTGGGGACATCAAGTTTAGTCAGATCTATTTTTTTATTTTTAAAGAGAAATCAGCCTAGCACTGTGAATAGCTGTTCACCAGACAGCCCTGGAGAAGGCTGATTCTTACTAAGAGGAGAACAACAGCGCTGATTTCCAGAAGATAAAATGCCTGCACTTAGTCCACCAGATCCAGGGTCCCAGCTTGATTATCCCATTAGGAGGTTGAGCACAGGGCAGCAGTGGTACAAGCCACCTCATGCCAGTTACAAAAATACCTCTGGGTTTGGAGCAGAAAAATCTCTTATGGGATCCCCACCAAACTGCTGCAAAAAGATCAAGCAATTACAGGTTTGTAGTGGGAAGGTGGATTTAGACCCCAGTCCTCCAGAAGGCTCTTCATACTAGAGTTGAGGTGCTCTAGGGAAGCTGTTCCTCCCTGCATGCTGCTGGCTGGGACTGGGGGTATCACACAAATGGACACTGGAGCAGTGCTAGCAGCTACAGAGCTGACAGAAAACACTAGCTGATGTAATTTGGTGTCAGATTTGTAAAGGACCTACGTGAAAGCTGCTCTGCTTTCTTGGAGGTTTCCTTCTGCCTGGAGCAGCAGAGACACTCAAACTGAAACCCAGGGCTCAACTTCAGAGTTTCACCTGCTTTTGAAACCAAGCCACAATGTGGGCTGGTGGTGCGAAGTGTTGGATGAAGACTGGGTAAATCTCACCATATGATGAGGAGGCAGCAATAAAAGTCACCCTCCAGCTTACACCCTCCACCACCCTAAGAAACCCCAGCACGAGAACAGCACCAGCGATGGACCTCAGTGCTCCCCTGCGGTGCTGGGAGATCTCATGAGGGGGTGGGGAGGAAATCTCTCTGTGTCTGTTTCCAAGGCACTGCAGTTACCTGCTCATCTCTCCGTCTCCGTCCCACGGTGGTCCCGATGGTTTTGATGACACCAGGACGCTGCAGAGCCGTGTGTCCGGCCACCGAGGACAGCGGGGGCAGCGGGTGGCTGTAGGGGTGCGAACGGGAGTAAGGGCTTGACATGGAGGTGATGACGGTGGGCTGGACCATCCACTGCAGGTCTTGGCTGGTTGTGATGGCGTTGATCGTAGGGATAAAAGCACTGCCTGATCCTGGCATATCTACTCGAAATTTCTAGGAGGAAAGGCAGAGGAGAAGAGAGACAGAGAGCAGAGAAGAAAGCGTCAATGAGAGCAGAACATAAGTGGTTACTCCAAAACCAGCTAGGCCCTCAGGAGCGGCACCGGTGAGGATCAAAGCGGCACCTGAAGCAAGAACACCAGTAGCTGGTACCTCTGCAGCATCTTAAGCTGCCCCTGCCTGCCACAACCCCTGAGGAAGGCACTGGGCTCAGGCACTTCCCCTCCAGAGCAGCCCTGCCCTCTCCCAACCCCTTTCCTCTTCCCCCCCACAGCTCCCCAGCATACCCTAGCCCAGCCTCCCCTCCCCAGCACCATCCCCACTGCTGCCACCTCCTGCCAGTGCCCACCACTCCTTCCGGCATGGAGCAAAAGGGGAATTAAGGAGTTTCTAGAGAAACACTTCTCTTCAAGCCCAAAGAAAAGGAAGAGAAACTTCAGTTCTGAAATGCCATTACCAAGCAGAGCAAAGCCTCCTTTCACCAAAGGATTGCCCTGAAATTTGGGCTTTGTCCACGTAGGGCTTGGTATGGCAAGAACAGCAGCCTGCTTCTCCTTCAGTAGCTCTGTGCTCACTGAGGAACCCAGCCCTGAGATGGTTACGTGCGAGGATATGTATTTTAATAGCAGCCTATAAAGTAGGTCTTAGGATTCAGATCGGACAAGTTCCCTGCAGCTCTCTGCACTGTCTAGACAAAACAAGGCAGCAGTAAAACCAAGGCAGCAGGTAATGATCGCCTCCAAAATACATGTACACCTTCTTTCAGACAGAGGTAAATCCATCTGGATAATATGCTGGCACTAAATTGCAAGGAAAACAATCGCTTGTCCCCGGAGGGGGAAGCAGGAGAGAAAGAATGTTTTTGTCTATGCTGAGCTCCTTCAGGAGGCTTTCAATGGTTAGACTGGAATTAACTCACAGACAGGTCTTGCTCCAGCAATCACTGAGCAATGGACAGGGCTTGTAGGACCCACAGCTGTCACCACCACTGGTCTGTAAGCCTTGAAATGACTCCATGAGAAATGCACATTCTTGGGTCAACAACCTGGCTTCCCAGAGGAGTGAGAGCCCTTGCATCAGCCTGACCTCAGCTCAGGTAAGCGTCCCAGATAAGGGACACCAACACAGATTTCCTTTTCAGGGTGTGCCTAGTCAAGCACCTAAAGAGCTTTGTTAAACCAAGGCTACTGCAAATAGTATTTCACATGCTGATAGCTACAGCACTTCAGGCCAACATTAGCAAGCTGCCAACACCTGAAGACCAGGAGAGCCAGTCTGAATACTGACACTGCTGACTTACACCTCTGAACAGCTCAAAATCTAGCAAGGAAGGATGAGAGAAGGAAGGAGTGAGTCAAGTTAAGCAGGCGGGGAAATCACACAGAGAGAGGATGACACTGGTACCAAGATCTTAGCAAAACCCCCAACAGCACCTCAGAGATTCACCTGGAGCTTGAGTCCAACACAGCCTCAGCTCATCCCACATTTCAAAGTCCATGTCATCTCCCCCAATTAGTTAAAGAGGCTCTGAGCCACAAACTGTCAATGCTGCATCAGAATTTATGGGTGCAAATCCCCTCCTTTGCTCTGCATGGTGTAGGCTGTGACCACATGGCACAGAAGAGGATGTGTTGGTGCCTCCATAACCAGAACACAAGAGGACCTAAACCTCATCAGAAGGGAGGAAGTGCGAGCCCAGTTGAACCACGAGCCCAACTCAAGGGATGTGAGCCCTACTTCCAGATCCGCAAGTGGCTTCTACCACGACCATTGCCTATCTGTGCCACCACCCTCCCTTTCATATCCAAAAAGCAGAGAGGAAATGTCCTGTCTTCCCCCTGCAGGGACACTACAAAGCAATGACTGTGAAACATCCAGAGAGCTTCTGGTGCTTTGCCATAGAGACACCACTGGCATTCCAGAGCTAACCTTTGCCTCCAACACCCCACAACATGCTAAAAATTCCTAAGAGAGGTTGTGAGAGTCAGTTCCACCACTAAATCAACCACATAAAATACCAGAATCTGACATAAAAATCAGGCTCCAAGTATTGACTAAGGAAGTGCTCCATTTCTAATCACTCCTGTATTCAACCTAGGACCCTTCTGTAAGACTAGCAGAGGTCTCCAGGACAGCAAAGGGGAGTTGCTCAGTTCAGCCACATCCCTCTGTAGCTCCA
Source organism: Molothrus ater (assembly GCF_012460135.2). Lineage (NCBI taxonomy): Eukaryota > Metazoa > Chordata > Aves > Passeriformes > Icteridae > Molothrus > Molothrus ater. Next base: position 27,884,223 of record NC_050480.2, read on the forward strand.
CAATGCTTGCCTGCAGACCTGGGGGGAAGAGACCAGTTCCTCTCTGCCATGCCCATCTCTGTCCCCAGCTTCCCTCCTAATAACTCAAAATATCTTAGAAATAAAAAAAAAAAAAACAAAAAAAAAAACAAAAAACCCTGTATTCTGTACTTTCCAAAGGCAGTATTTTTCCTGGATAACTAATTAAGGGACACACTGCTGTGGCAGCTTGAGTCTTCAGACACAGTGTGCTCAGTCTAACACCAGGTTTTACAAGCAATGCTTCCTGACTGATCAGGCTTTCCCCACCTACCTCGCTTTCCCTGCTAGGACACTGCACTGGATCAGCTCTGCCGTGCCAAAATGCTGCTGGGCCCCACATTCTGCCCAGTGGCCAACAGCTCTGACCCCTGGGATGCTGCTGGTGGCAGTGGCAGGCCCTGAATTCCCTGTCACCTCCTCTGCGTGGCCCCTTTGAGCACCAGCCTCCTCACACAGAAGTGCCAGAACTTCCCCCAAACTGCAGCTCCTTCTTTGCTCTCCCCATCCCTTGTCCTCTCAGAGAGCTTCAATGCCCCTGCCAGCACTGCCTAACAGCACTGCCTGCCCTCACCCACCTCCCCACCTTCCAGACACCCTCCTGCCTTCTCCTCTCAGGACATGCACAGCTCTCCTCTCCTGACCCACAAGAGGCTCCTAGAAGCAGCTCTCTGCCAGCTTTCAGTTGTTCCTCTCTACAAGAATTCAGTGCACTAGAGAGAGATGAGGCGATAGGCAGATTGCAGGGCTACACACGCAGCACGCGCTCAGCCACGAACCCACCGCTCTCCTCCTGACCCAAGCAAATGCAGATGAAGGTATCATTAAAAAACCCCAACAACTAAACAGCAAACAGAAAGAGTCCTGTTATTAAGTGTGCCAAGAACTGAGGTCAGGCTCTGCTCTGCCTTAAAAATATGGGGTTGGATGAGAGCCTTCTCAGATCCACAGTCGGGGGAGGCTCCAGTGAGTCCTGCCACAAGCAGGGGCAGACTACGTTAGCAGCTCACAACTTAGCAGCACAGACAGCACGGGGACATTTCAAGCTTTGGCTTCGTGTTTCCTTTCTCCACCTTAAGGTTTCTATAGAGCACCCCACTGTGTTCTTTGGTCCACTCTGGACCTTCAATGATATCTGTAACTGTGCTGAGCAGCACTAGAAACCAGTCGAGAAATGGGTATAATGGCTGGGGAAAAAAAAAATAAAACCCAACAACAAAGCGAGTGAGAAAAATCCTAGAGCATCTTCAACATTACTCAGTTACCAAATACAGGGTATATGTGATAGATCTTACAATAAATACAAGACCCTTGTGGCTCTCCTATGTTGAACATCTCCTCGAAGGAAAACTGGACACAATGCTGTAATATCTCAGGGGAAACTTGACCACTCTGAAAGAGTATACAAACTCTTCCCATTAAAGTCTATGTTTACCACATGGCAAGTCAGTGATTAGGAAAATAGCATGACATGCAACTTAAAAGAAAAATGTTCCAGTGCTGTGCTGTATGGGAAAAAATAATTAAAAAGCATCAAAGTTTTGGCTCAGAGACACAATTTCCATTTAAGCATGTGACTGATGCATCTTTTCTTGCTTTTGGGGAAAAAAAAAAGAGAACACAATAAAGAAAAAATTTCAGCAATGCATATTTTCTGTAGTGATAAAACTGCAGATCTCCATAGACCAGAATCAGCAGAACAGCCCAACTGCTAGGGTAAAGGCAACGCTTACATTTGATCCTAATCTACAACATCTGTAAGGATCAAGGGAAAGAAGGAGCACAAGGCCTTGAGAAATCTCCCGGATTCTTAAAGAAAACATTTATGTTCTCGCTAAGCCAACGTCCTGCTCAAAGCCCTGTTTCAGATAGTAACCCTAGAAACGGGGCTCTGCTCCCCGGATCAGACGGCACGCACACCAGCTGCCTGGGGAAGACGTGGAGCCCCAGAAAAAGGGGAAAACCCAGTTATTGCTCGGACTGTGACAGCTCAAATGTGAAGCGGTGGTGGAGTTTCTCGACCTCCTGCAGCAAGTGCTTGAAGCCAGAGCAGCTCTTAAATCACAGCAGGAAAGAGAGAGTGAGAATTTGCAGTTCGCCGGGCGTTTCCAGCTTCTCAACCCCCTTTCCCGCTCCCCCACCCTGTCCTAGCGTTTACTGTAAACCAGGGAATAAGCTTTATCTGAGCTAGAATCCCGGGAAACCCCAGACTGCAGCCCGCAGAGGGCACCAGCGAGATGCCTTTGGAGCAGGCGGGGAGCGGCAGCGAGTCATTTCTGGTAAAACTTCTTTAATGTGAGGAATGTCACGGGCTGGTACGGCTGGCAGAGTTTAAGACTGGACTTTTTTCCTTTTTAATTTTTTTTTTCTCTTTTAATTATCCTATGACTCCCTGATGCGAAGGCTACACTGTGCTCACACTGCCAGTTCGCTCATACAAGCCACACAAGAAATAATATTGTGAGAAAAAGGGGGGTGGGGGGGTCAGAAGCCCAACTCTGAAAAGGCAAAAAAAGAGTGAGGCTGGGCCAGCTGATGTAAACAAGTTATGAAATAACCCAGGTTTGTATAACTGGTCCGATTGTGTAATGCCTTCCCCAGAAGTGGTAGATTTAGTCGATCTAGACATAGAAGTCATTTCGAGGTATTTTCTTAGGAAAATCAAAAGGAAAAAAACCAAACCACAAGACTGGGCTTTCAGGTCCGCGAATTCACGCCGCTTCCACAGGAAATATTCCCCATTCTCGAAGCGCCGCCCGGTAGTGGGGCTTGAGTAGGGAGCGGGGCCGGGGAGCGCCGGGAGCGCTCCGGCGAGCCCCAGGAAACTCCGGCTCGGAAAGAGCCGCGGCCGGCCGGAGAGCGGCCGGCGGAACCAAAGGAGCGGGCGGGCAGAGGGCTGAGCACGGCGGCACGCCGCCGGCCGAGGGGTGCCAGCGTGGGCCCCGTGGAAAAGGCAAAGAGACTGTCAGCGCCTCGGAGACAAAGTTTAACCGGGGAGAAGCGGGCAGACAACCGCAGGCGCTGGAAAGACCCAGAGCCCGCTTCCAGCCATCCCGCCGTGTTCCACGGCGGCTGCGACATCTCCGTGAATAACTCGGGCGGTACCTCCCAAAGTCCCAGCGAAGCCTCCCAAAGTCCTGCGGGCGAGCCCCGGGCACCACCCGGGCAGGCGCGATGAACGTGGACAGCGAGAAGCTCCCAATGAGAACAAAAGCAGGAAGGAGGAAGAGTTCGGTGCGCCCCTATATTCGCGTTACCGACCTCGCAGAGAAGTCGCCCGTAGGAGCCCTTTGATTGCAGAGCGGGTCCCGGCCCGGCGCTGCGGCGGGTGCCCGGCCGACAGGCGGGAGCTCGGCACCGACACCCGGCCACCCCGCTCCACCTGGGGCCGGGCCAGCGGAGACTGCCCGGCGCTCCCTCACCGCACGTCCCCGCTCGGGGCAGGCCGTGCCTCCCGCAGCACTCCCGTCCCGACAGGCGGGGAACTCCGGTCAGCGTCCCTCCGGACGCGTCGCGGCACCCGCTCCGGGGCGGGCGGACAGGGAGGGAAGGAAAGCGGCGGCGCCCCGCTAAGGGCGGCGGGACGGAGCGGCGGCTGCGGGCAGCCCCGCGCCCCGGCACTGCCTGCGCCACCGCCACCGGCGCCTCTCCGCCGGGCGCCCGTGCCTCCGCCGCGGAGGAAGCGCCGGCCGCTCCCCGGGCGTGGCGGTGAACTCCCGTCCCGGGAGCGCTCGAAGCCGCCCCCGGAGGCACCGGGGGAGAGGGACAGCGCCCGGCCCTACCTGCTGGGCTGCGCCGCTCGAGTAGGTCTCGGGATGTCCCGGGGAGCCGCTGCTGCCTCTGGAGGAGGTGTCGAAGTTCCCGGGGTAGTCCTGGTACATGGTCCGAGGTCGGGCCGGGGGAGCCGCGTCCCCGCCTTCCCACACCGACACCCGCCGCTCCCTCGTCGTCTCCCCGCCCCCTTCTCCCTCCCGACCTCTTCGGCTCTTGCCTTTCGCCTCCCGCCGCTCGCCGCGGAGAGGGACAAAAATAATAAAAACGGCTTTGGAGACGAGGAAGAAAGTGGGGGGAAAAGGTAAAAAAAAAAAAAACTTAAAAAAAAAAAGGGAAAAAATTTAAAAATAAAAAGATAACAAAAATAAAAATAATAACAATGATGATAAAAGTGGCTCAGTTGGCAGCCGAGCGTCTGCGGGACGGGACGGGACGGCAGGACTCGGCGGCGCGGCGGGAGCAGAGCCGTGCGCGCAAGCGGGCGCTCGCCGATGTCCTCTCTCCGCGCTGCCCGGCGAAACTCGCCCCGCCGGCGGAGCGGCTCCGGGCCCGGGGGCTGCAGGCGGAGCGGTTCTCCTCCGCCCCCCCAACCTCCTCCTCCTCCACCACCACCACCACCACACACCGGCCGCCCCTTTTCCCGGCGCGGGGTGACTCAGCCGGGTCTTGCGCCCCGCGGCTCGGCGGCGCTGCGAGCGGGAGCTCCGCGCGCCCGCGGTGACTCAGAGCAATGGCATCGCCCCGGCCGCGCTCGCTTATTATCCGCCCGCCGCCGCACCATGTGCACTCGCACACGTCAAACCCGCGGCGCACCGGCCCCACCTTGGCGCGCGGAGCCTCCCACCTGCCGCCGCGGCGGGGGGGGCGGGCCGCCCGCGGGGGGACGGCGCCCGCTCGGCCGCGCCCGCCCCTCCCCGGCCCGCGGTCCGGGCGGCTCGGGCGGGGCGGGCGCAGCGGCGGGGGCAGCGCGGCGCCCGGTTCCCGGCAGGCCCCGCCTCCCCCCGCCCCGCTTGGTGCCGTCCGCTGTCGCACGTTGCCAAAAATGGTCATTTGCGTCGCACGACGCGAGCGCGGGTTTCCTTGCCGCGAATGACGCGCTGCGAGAGGGATTCCCTGCCCGGCAGCGGGGATTTAAAGGGACAGCGCACCGCCGGCAGAGGGACGCGGGGGTGGCTGCGGGGAACGGCGCAGAGCTGCTGGCCTCACAGACCGGCCCGCCCCGCCACGGGGTCTCGGGGGGCGTTCGATCCAGCCCTTCTCCCTGCAGGAGGGTGCTCGGCACCAGGGGTGCCCCAGGGCTCGGTCCGTTTTTCAGTGCATCAGTAAACCAAGCGTTGGACTCGTCTAGATTTTACAGCATTGTTAAACTGGTTTTATTTTTATTTCTTTTGTTTTTATTATTTTATATTCCTATTATTTTGTATTTTCGTGGTTATAATTTTAATTTCTTTTCATTAACTACATTTTTCTTTTATTTACTAATAGTGTGCTATTATTTTTAATTTAAAATATTTTTCCTATTTATTTTTCATGCAATTTAAAAAATATTTTAATTCTTATTCAAATTTGATAACTATTCTTACTTCCCCCCCTCCCCCCCTTATTTTAATTTTTAATTATTTAATCTTTACCTTTATTTTTACTTTTTAAGTGGACTCCTCCATCCTCCTAGGATCTGCAGAGCCACGCTAGGTCTCCAAACCAGAGTATGTCACAGGAACATCAGGTGACGGCCCTGGGCTTCCCTGCAGCAGGAACTGGTGGGACAAGAACTGTACCAGCCCGCCGCGGGTGGCTCTGGCATTGCCAGGTCACTGACTAGCACAGGCTGGAAGGTGGCAGAAGCAGATAGAGCAGAGCCATGCACACAGAGAGCGCGGGCTCTGAGGTGATCTGCAGCGAATACAGCAGTGATGCTACTTCACAGATTGTTTAAATGCCGCTCAGAGACATGAAGTGTCTGCTCAGATACATGAAGTGTCTCGTTTCCACCCTCCCTGGAGGATTTGCCGAGCGCTGGGCAAGTCCTTTTCACTGGTAGGGAGGAAGAAGTCATCTAAGTTCAAGTTATAAAATCCCATTTAAGCTGTGTCACGGACAAAGTATTTTCCCACAGAAGCCCATCTGAAAGCAGTGGGCTTTCCTCCACTCACATTGTGCTCCTTGGAAGGCAGAAGCAGCGCCCATCTCAACCCTGGAGCCTTCGGGGAACTCTGAAATGAAGCACCCTGTGGGGGCTAAGTCTTCAGAACTCGGTTATTTTTTAGCACTGACCCAGGAATTTGGGACTAAAATTCCTGCCGATGCAGTTTAGTTTTCAGCACCTTCATTATTCAGGCATTTGAAATTCTCCCTCCAAATTAGCTGGCCTATTTCAGGCAGCACCTGACTTCGGGGGAGGTGGGGAAAGGGCTGTAAAAATATACCCGTGTTTCCAACTCGAACTGCACTAGGAGTGAGGGGTGGGGAGGGGGAGAGGTGCTCTAGCAGGCACAGTGAGGCCGTGATGTGTTTTTCCCCTTGAGTGGCAGGTGATCAGCACATGCTGCTTTCTGCTGGAAAGAGAATTAGTTCAAGATGTGAGAGGAATCAGGCTGCAGTTGTCAAGAGATGAAGAGAGAAAGGGTAAAACAAGCATCAAAATAAACTTAACAAAAGCCGTGGCTGGATTTTGGCTAGTCACCACCCTCTGCTCTGCTTCCCCCTCAGGTGAAGGATGCTGCTGGCTCTGAGGCTTACCAGATGTTAGGAACCACTGCCATCACCTGAGCTCATCAACCCTGGCTCTGGTCCTGTTTCACATCAGGCTGGTGGGCTTGTAGAATCCAGTCTGCTGAGCAGCAAGAAATGCAAAAAAGTATTTGTTGTAGGGAAAGAGTGAGGACCAGAAACAGGGAAGCAAGATGGGGGTGCTGGAGCATTAGTGTTGCAGCATTTTGCAAGAGGAAAAGAGAGGTGCTTTTCATCCCTCCTCCTAGAATTGTTCCTATACTTTGTCTTCAGTAGTTCATTTACCCTAAACTACCTGCCCCCCACATGTTTCAGCTCATGCTCATTTTGAACGTTGTTTTCAAACCTTATCCAAACATAATTTTGGCACATCTATCCTGTCCAGCTGAATTTGCATGAGACCTAGTCTGGGAACAGCTCGTTTGAAATGACATTCAAGGGCTGTTTTAATATTTGGCTGCAGCTAATGTGGATGCAATTAGTTGACACTTGTAAATCCTGAGGTTAAAAGCCCTGTAAGAAATGCAGGAAGCTGAACACACACCTGAGGCCAAGCCCTCAGCTCCTGTAGGGTGATGAACCTCCCTCCACAGCTGGACGGCACCACCTTGCCCTCCCAAAGCTCCTGACCCACACCCATCAGATGTGATGCTGAAGCTTTACCAAAATACACGTGTAAATGTGTATTTACATTGCCTTCACTGGAGTTCCTTCTGCCCTGGGAGCACAAAACCCTGCTGGTTAAGACAGGCTCACACATACAGAAGGGATTGGTACATCCCATTGGGAAAAAATATTCCGTCGGATTGAGTCTCCTCATTCCCGAATCAGCCCCTATGTAATACTTTTTATTGTTTTGGATTGAAGGAACTCAGACTAGCCTGGCTCTCAGTACCCCAGACACATGCATTTTTAATACTCATCCAGACCAAGCTGCATTGTGCAATAGGCTCCCTGCTTCCAAAAAACAAGAGATAACATGTACGCCTGCCTAGTCCATTCTTGCCTGAACCAAAGACAAATTAAGACCAGCCCAGGTTCCAGGGCAGGAGAGGAGCATTGTAAGGCAAATGAGACCTTGGCTCCTCACACTTCTCGATTTCGGCAGCAATTAGGAGCCTGAAACCCAGACCTGGGAATGCTTTTCACGGTGTTTTTACGGGAACAGTGGATAAGGGCACTTCGCAGCAGCTTAGCCTTAGCCCTCGGCAAGCACGTGGCGGAGTCGGCCGTCAGCACCTCCTCTCCAGCATCCCCAGCCACACCGTGCCACCTGCCTGAAGGCAAGATCATTGGTTTCCAATTTGAAATATATGCAGCCATGATTCTCCTTGCTCTCCTTCCAACCCTTAAGACATCTCCTGAAGAAGCCTGCAGTAGTCACTTCACCTAAAATGTGTATTGCCACCAGTGTCAGAGAGCTCAGATGTGCTGTGGCTGCTCCTGCAGTGGGCCAGGGAAGCTTCTGGACCGAGGGGTGCCTGCAGGAGAGGTGGGACTGAAGCACACTGGTGGGGTGTGGGGAGCTGCAGGACAACCTAAGACAAATCATACACCTCTTCTCCCATTACAATTCCTCATGTCCCGTTTTAAAATTCACTCCCACCTCCCTGCAAATTGGTGTTTCCTCCGTCACTGTTCATTATTACACAAGTGACTCTTTTGTTTCCCGAGACCTTTTCCTCGAGCTCTCTGGAGAAGCACATATCCAGGGCTCTCCAGCCCTTCCTGACAATTCTACTTTCATCTGTGCGTGAAGTCTGCTTTCATATTGTCTCTTTAAGTGCTAAGAGCAAGTGTTTTGATGTTAACTCCTGGGAACGAGCTCTTAAGCTACCACCTCACGCTTAATTACAGTTATTTATTAAGTACTCCAGCATATCCAAGGGAGAACGGAGGTTTTCTCCTTCAAAGGGCTTCTGGATGTGGTTCCTCAAATACTTTTTGTCAAGCACAGAGCTTTTCCTACCCATGTCCTCTTGACCACGGAGCCCTCTCCCCTGCTGATAACCCCACGGCACGGGGCCATGGGGCCTCCCTCCAGCAGCACAGCTATCTTTAGGGCAGGGAGGCACTCCCCTCAATTGTTCTCAGGTGACTGCAGCCACGCTGTCCCGGTGTTCAACCACCCAGCTGGCTCTGCCCCACATTCCCAGCAGGATGAGTGCTGCCATACTGTCCAGCTCAGGGCAATGACACCAGTGCTGCCACTCTTACTGCTGCCAGGTGATGTGGTATCGTTTAACTCTTTTCCAGTTCTGGTGCAAATAAAAGCCCAGGACAAAGCCAGATGCTGTGATGCTCTTCTCTTCCCTTTTCTGAAGCAGGGTTGGGTGATGCCAAGGGCCTGGGACACAGGTGCGGAAGCAGCAGGAGGGGCACCAGACACCCCTGGCACTGCTTAGTCAGGCTGGTGGCATGGCCATGGTCTGGGAGCAGCAGCCAGAGGTCCTGCTGGCTCCCACAGTGTCGGCTCTGCAGAGATCCCAGACACCAAGGTCAAACTACTTCAAAGCAGAAATGGCTTCAGCCTGCTTAACATGTTCCAGGACAAAGATCCTACAAACCCACAGAGCAGCAGGTGCAAGACATGGATTGTGAACAAGGGCTCATTAGGAGTGACCACAAGGCACTGTTTACGGCACTTTGCTGGTGTAGGGAAGCAGAAAACAGCTTCAGGAGATCCCTGCCTAGGGACGAACAAGCTTGCTCCGAGCCCCAGAGTATGCAGGATGTGAGAGATGGGAACAGAGATCCCACGAGTCAGGCTCTAAGACACCTATTGGCACAAGGTGAACAGTCTTATCTTGATACTTGTGTTTGTTTGCCCAGCTCCAAACCTGTTTCAGCAGCGTGAGAGCCTGCCTTGCCCCGCTCCTGCCTCTTGCAGAGACACCACATCTGGTACCAGAAGCCAAACGGCCAAACGAACCTCATCCACTCTGCAGCCCAGGGACTTCCCCAAAAGATCCCAGGCAGTGCTGCCAGCACAGTCCCAGCAGGAGGTCTTTTATGGGATGGGAGCCCTGCCCCGTGGAGCTTGACCCTGGATCTTTCCCCATTGCCCTATCTGGTAAGATACTTGAATATTTTCTTGATGTATTTTGTGAACAGGGCCTCACAATCACATTTTCTTGTGTCAGAGCAGTGGAAAGGACTGAAAAACTACCTTAGGAGTAGAAAATCCTACCTCTGCAGTGCCCCCGTAGCTCAGCTGAACAGATGCTGAGGACTTCTCACCTGAAGTGCCCATGCTCAGGGGCAAACACGCCCAGGTCACAGCCACGCTGATGAGGAGCACCGAGCCCTGTGCAATCGCAGCCTGGGATGGTGGGATGGGCTCCGGCCAGTATCCATGCTCTGAGGGGTTCCGAGGTTATTCCCTGAAACATGTGGTGCAGGCCAAGTGGATCACCCAGCTGAGCTTATCAGACAGCTCATTGTTCCTGCCTGAGTGATTCAGCCCCACCAAAGTGCTCCCTGGAAGCACAGCACGCAGGAGGAGGATGAGGAGGAGAAGGAGGGAGGTGTGCAGAGCACACAGATAGTTCTCCTGATAGTGGGAGGCAGATAAGCACACGGGAGTTAATGGCTGAGCTCAGATCTAGTTGAGGCAGTCTGACCTTTCAGCTGGTAAGCCTGCCTTCAGCTGACATGACAGACTTTGACACAAGCACTCAGGGGAATTTGTGGCCAATAAGTGAGACTTACTTTCCCCACCAAGTACTATTGATTAGCGCAGCGCCTGCAGACACGGCTCGAGGCGGTGGCGGGGTTTCAGGGAGGGAGCAGAAGAGACAGCTGAAACGCAAAGGCAAAATGATTTGTTGACTGAACCTGCAAAGTGTCCTTTCGGCCTCCTACCATAGCGACCTGTGCACTGCTGAAAACCTTGGAAGGAGGGAGAGTCTTTCCAGTCTGGGCAGCGGCACTGGAGCTGGCTGGCGTCCCTGCATGGCCTGGCTCGTCTCCATCCCGTGGGTGTCCGTGCAATCCAGTGCCTCCTTCCATCTTCCTGAGCCACTTTGTCCTCTGGCATCCCTGGAAAAGAAACATCCGTTAGAAGCACCGATGGTTCCTCAGAATGTGGGCATTTAGAACTGAAAACGGACCAAGGATGCATCTGAGCACTTGGGAGGGGCTTCTTTCTCTCTTGGCGTCCAGGAGAGGCTCTGCTCCAGCAATCCATTTGCAAAGGTGGCACAGGAATGTGCCAGTACGTGGCACCAAACCCAGCTGTGTGCAGCCTCACTCCGGGAAGCAGTGTGGCTGCATTCCCGTTTGGCTGAGGTCCCCATCCGCTGCAGAGCCGTGGTCTCACTGGTCTCCGTGAGCCTGGTGATTCCAAGCTGGCAACAATCTTATAAGCCACTCTGGAACATGAAGTGGTTGGATTTCAGCTTCTTGCTGCCTTGGACATCTGTCGGTGACATCACGAAGCTGAAACGGTGCTCCCCCTGCAGAGTGGCTGCCTGGAGTCTGATAACACTTAAGTACCAGCAGTACCCCCCAGATTCTCTGGGACGTGAGGTGGAGATTGCTGTTATGCAGTGTTGCCTTAAAGTCCTAAACACCTCCTGTAATCAACTCCTGGTGTGCTCAGAAATGCAGAATGGGATTTTGAAAGCAGCAGAATGTCCGGAAAAATCCACAAACGCTAGAGGTGAAAATCCACAAACGCAGGAGGTTTATATCCAAAAAGGAGACAGAGTCCTTCAATTTTATTCGAATAAAGGGAAAGGCCACCGGGGTACACGCCCGCGGGTTTTGTTTTTTTTTTTTTGTCTCGAGGTTTCGGAGGGCGCAGCCTCCTTTTATCCTAACTCCCGGCCACATGTTGCCCTCTTCCTTTCCCCATTGGCTGAGGTACTAGGAAGGTATAGCCTTCCCAAACCACCTGCCACGTATTCCCCCCTTGAACTACTATTTTATCCCAAAATTCAGGAATTCAGCCTTGTGCAGATCCTTGTTTGTCTCAGGAGCCAAGCTTTTTGGTCCTGGTAACAAACCTGCTGCCCAAAGTCAGTAGAGACATTAAGACCCATTTCAAAGATGTTAACACCCACACCTTCACCCATCAAATTATTTCTAAGGACATTAGCACGCATCTTTTCCTCTCAAGAATGACCCAGAAGCTCGAGTTACACGCAGTCTATGTCAAAGGCATTCTAAGTTATTTTAAAGCAATGCGTGACATTACATCAACACCGAGTCCAGGAAAACCTACCAAGTATTTTTAATGCTGGGCTAGCTTTTGGAGGATTACAAAGATGCTCCCACCCAGGATGTTATTGAATCTTTCCACCATGCCCTGCACTTTTCTTTCCTCTGCATTTTTTCCGCTTGCTACTGTGTACAGAAAGACAAGGAAAAAGCAGATTTTTTTTTCCACCTGAGGTCTCAGGGCAGGACCAGGAGATGTTTGCTCTGAACAAGTGCCCACCTACCATCCCTCTGGCTAAGATTTGATCCTGGAGTCATGATAGAAATTCAGGAGCTCCTCAGGAGCTGGGACCAGCAAGTGCTGTCCCAGGCTGCAGGGAAAGGGTGTTAGAGAGGGATGCGATACAAGAGAAGAGCACTCCCAAAGCTCTAGGGTGAAGCTGGGGTAAACACGCAGGGGAAACTCTCAGGAGCCGGCTAAAGGGTGGGGGTCAGCGGTGGGAGTGCTTGGTGGGTGCAGTTTTGATGCATCCGTGCCATATAGCTTCAGGAAAATGCATCCCACCCCTCAGTAATCCTGCTCCCACAGCGGGCTCAATGACACGCGTTGAACACCAGCAGGTCCGGAGTGGGGGGTGCCGCCGGCGGACAGAGCCCGTTCCCAGAGAAACACCACGAGCCAGCCAGGCCCGGGCCGCCGGCGGGGACGGGCCCAGGACTGCCAGCAGACGCTGCTGCCGTGCCCCTGGCCGGGCTGCGGCGGGCAGCTGTGTCCTGGCAGCCCCTCTGCCAGGCAGAGTCAGCCCTGCAGCCTTTCGGGCACAGGGAGGGGCTCGGGGCCGTCCCGGGCTGGCTGGGTCAGGCCGGGCCCTGCGGGCGCATCCAGCCCTGAGGGCTGCCTGAAGGAGGAGGCCCGGCTCTGCTCGGGGCCGTCCTCTGTCAGATCATGCTGTGCTGGCGGTTTGCAAAGCTGTCTATTATCGGTACGTTAACAACCTTTCACAACGTTTAATTACTTGGAAAGGTAATCAGTCTTGTGGTAGTTCTTTAGAAAGCATGCCCATTTCACTTGCTCTTGGCAGAGGACTCTGCTTTTTTGTCTTTCATTCTCGCAATAAGTATGTTAAAACTGATGCCGCTCCCAAAGGCAATACCTATTTGTAAAACAGAGAAGATTGCTCCCTGGCTTTCTGTACCAGCCCTGCAGCCGGGTGCCATGCCACAGATCTCTCCTACCAACACCATCGTGTACAGATTCAGGGAGACTCCCCGTGTTTGGCATTTTTTAATGGATTCTCATTTTGACACGCACAACCAGGTACTCCGCGCCAATCTCTCCACTTCGCGGCCAGAGCTGGCCCCGGTGTTGGCTGCACATGAAATGACAGCCAAGAAGGAGCTGTAAGGGCCAGGTCCCCTGTGCTCAGGCACTGCTGCCCTCGGGCCGCCAGCAGCAGCGCCGGCACAGGCTGCGACAAGCCGCGATGCCCGAGGCTGCGGCTGGGAAGCAGGAAGACCCAGCAGCTGCAGGAAAAGGACAGACAGATATCACCCAGGTGGGTGCAAGGGCCACCAGGCTGTCTCCAAGGACAGCTACCTGTGACATTGTGAGGTGTCCAAGACCACCACCAGCCACATATCTGCTGCATCCAGCACCCCAGAGAAGTGGTAGGTTGCTCTCCTTCCATACAAGGATGCCACCACTCATGACAGGAGGCACGTTGCCTTTGGGCTTGCGACCCTGTGCGGGAAACTGTAGCAACTATGGAGGTTTGGTCCTCACCAGCTGATGGCTGCATCCTCCTGAGGCAGCTTGGGACCACTGCAGAGGCATCGTCAGTTTCCCCATGGCTGCCCCTTGCCAGCCTGGTGCAGCCCTGGGACCAAGGAACCAACTGGACAGGGGATCTGCCTTGGCACGAACACCTTGTGGGACTTCTGTGGAGGGCACACACGTGCACACACATGCATGTGCACACCTGCATGCACACCTGCATGCACATATGCATGCACATGTGCCCACCTGTGAGCCCATGGGGAACTGGTGTTTGAGAACCTGCTCAGTCCTGTGCCAGGGGCTGGTCCTGGGGAGGAGGCACAGCACATCAGGCTCAGGCTCCCACCAGCCATGGCCACTGCTTGCAGGCAGGACTGGAAAGTATTACATTAGATTGATTAAACATGTCTTTCTCTACCTTTCCACAGAACTCTGTCCTGTGAGCCAACATTTTCCACTTCAGACATTGGGGTATTCACTTTTGGGGAGAAAAGCAGCAAATGGTATCAGAAAGAAACATTATTCAGGAGGGTAGAAAAAGCCTTCTGATAGTTTCTTCCTTTCTCCTTCAGGATAAACTTGTCTAAGGACTGAACAAAAAGCTCATGGGAGCTTTTTAAAAAGCCTCACAGCCTGCAAGTGCCCCTCTCTGGAGGCATTGGTGAAAGCCTGGTCCCAGTCTTGCAGCTCATCCATGCTGGTGTTTTTCTAATATTCTTGGAAGTCTTGACAGGTTTGTTTTCTTATTTTTTTTCTTTTAAAAAGCGCAGCTTTTAACAGCCCTGGGGCAGAAGGCTCTTGCTTGCTAAATCACAAGGTTTGCCACACTGAAATGTAGGGACGTGCCTGCAAACGGGAACTGGCTGTCTTAGCTTTTGTTCTTGACTGTTTGCCAGAATCCTTAAAACAACAGGAGGAGCTTCAGCCACCTAAACATCCCTGCACTTGCTGGCTCAGGGAGCCTGTAAACACGGGCATTAGCCTATCAGACACATGGATGTGTTCGCCAGTCCCACTGCCGGTGGCTGGGTGGCTGTGGGTCAAGAAGTAGCAGGAACATCTGGCAGTGCCAATGGTGTGTCCCTCCTGGCATGTCCTTGCAGTGCTTGGTGACTGCAGACAGGAGAAAAGTGTCAGGGAACACCACTGAGTGCTGTAATGTTAGAAATAGTATAACCTAGGTTATCCTAGATTTTAGAGACAGGTAAAAGGTGATCCCCATGCTGCTCCACCAGAGACATGCTGACAAGAATTGGATTTGTATCAGTGTAATGAATGGTCACATTTTTCCCCTGTCAGCTTGTTTGAAGAACAATGATGAGAAGGGACAGCAATGGACCAGCTTGTTTGAAGAACAGTGATGAGAAGGGACAGCAATGGATGAAAACTTGTAGATCACAAGAGGTAATTAGCAAAATGCTACCCCTAAGAACCAAAATGCAACCTCTAGTGCAGCCACTGGTGGTAAATACTTCCTCAGCAAAGACCTAGCTCATGCCATTTCAGAGCTGTGTATTCTTACTTAACTTGGACAGCCCACCTCAGTCCTCAGCTGCAGATATACCAAGACTTCTATTTCAGTCACAGACTCGGAGAGAGACCAGGTGCACACCTGAGACCTTGCCTACAGTCATTCCTCGGCCACCTCACTGTTATGGTAATGTTTATTTAGACTGGTGGGGGTGGAGATGACCTAGCAAGGTGTTGAGAAGCTCTCCTAAGGTCTGTCCCTCAGCTGGGCTCACAGCAGCCACCTTCCTGACATTTGAATCTGGGAGGTCTGGGGCAGCACTGCATCTGCCTCCAGGCTCAACCCCAAGGTGCTCAAGATCTTCCAGCTCCCTTCTGCTGGCTCCAGTTTCCTTCCTGTGTGTCCCACCAAGGTAACTTCAGAGGGATTTAGAATTTCAACAAACTGTTCACCTCAAATTCTGCAGAGCAC
Organism: Molothrus ater; assembly: GCF_012460135.2. Taxonomy (NCBI): domain Eukaryota; kingdom Metazoa; phylum Chordata; class Aves; order Passeriformes; family Icteridae; genus Molothrus; species Molothrus ater. Next base: position 27,899,627 of record NC_050480.2, read on the forward strand.
AAACTCTACAGAAAGGGTCCTCCAGTCTTCACCTGCAGCCCTCAGCACCAGCATTCTCTCAGGCTCTCCTCCTTAAGTCCCTGCACACCTTTGAACCACTGAGGAGCTCAGGAGCTCCAAATTGTCCTTTGCCTGAGCTTTGCACCCTTCCAAGGTCTCTCTTGGTTAAGTAAATGGGGTGCAGCTCAACTCACACAGCACCTAGGTTTTTCCTCTGTTCTCCTTGACCATCTGCTCCTGAATTTTCACCACCCCTTGGCTCAGCCAGCTGGGAGGCAGCGCTCTCACTCCTGGCTCTGCCTCAACCCCATCACTTGGATGAAAGCTAATGAGCACGTGCAGGTTCCTTCCCCCTCTCTGAGCCACCTCCTTGAGCTTGCAGGTCCCACAAGGTGGGTGAACCAAACCTTCTTCCCTCACAACGTAACGGCATTAAGTTATAAAGTTCATCATCAGTAAGTAAGCCAATCCCACCCACGACTTCTTTCCACATAATTATGGTTCACGGATATACCAGGAAAAAAAGGAGAGCCCCTGCCGGAGATGCTGACGTCTTTTTCCTTTCAGGTTCAATGCTGCTTTATTGCGGTCGGGTTTTCTTTCTCCCCGCCACCCGGTCTTTCTCTGACTGGAACTGTTCCCCTCCAAAAACGTGGTGACTTTTGCTGAAAAGCAATTCTGCCACTTCTGTAGCGAGGCAGCACTCACGAATGGCACAGTGGTAGTTACGGGATGTGTGGTTTACCTCAAGACGTCACATCTCCTCCCCCTGGAGACATCAGAAGGGTTATTGCTCAAATTCAGCTTCGATTCTATAAAGGAAAAAGGCCCTGTGACTTTCACTCCTACTTTTAATGTTCTAAGAAACCTTCACATTCCCTTCCCCAGGCTGCTTCAAAGGGCAAAGAGCTGGGGCAGAAGATGCTGCCATTTGGTAAACACACGCATTTGAAGCGCTGTCTAAAATCCCATGAGTCAAACTGCAGTATTTCCCACCCAGGGAAAGGAACCATTGATTTGTTTGAGGATTTTTCCCAGATGAGGGCTGGTCAGAAAGAAGGACTTTGACTACCAGATTCGCACTTTATGTTCTTAAATACTTTTGGAGAGCAACAGGAATGAAATATCTGGTATGTCTCTTAGTGCCTCTTTCTGTGCTCAGCTGGAAGATGTCCCTGAGGACACATTGCTGGGGACATCCATGGTCTGTGCAGGAGAAGCAGGCACCATGCTCTGTCATGGCATACACCAGCCCTGCAAGAGCTGTGTGACAGGAAAGCTGTGAATCAAGAGGCAGCCAGGCTTGGTTGTGCCGAGCACAGGCAGTGCAAGGAGAAAGGAAACCAGCAACCAGCCCAGAAAGAATGACACAGAAGGTAAACAACTGCCATCACCTGTGCAAACACAGCCACTCTCCTCCCCTTCACACAGGCCGTGGGGCATGGGGCAGTGCAGTCCAGCCAGGCTGCTGGCGCTGCTGCAAAGGGTGCTGATGCTGACACGGAGATGAACTTGAATCAGAGAGCCCAGCTGCTGCTGCCCACCCTGGATTTTGTCCTCTCTGTGGTTGTCCTGGCAAGCACAGCTCCTCTTTTCTCACAAGTCATCCCAAGGCTTTAATACTTTCTCCCTGTGCAGACCCTTGTTGAGCTGAACTGGTACAAGCACAATGCTGTGACTCCTCCAGCTGTGAGGTTTTGCCCAAACAGCAGCTTATGATGAGCTTTCTCAGCCTTGTGTGAGCCACAGTGAGTGGAGTCTGCAGGCACCACTCCCGAGTGCTGCCCACCTGAAGCTGTGATGATGTGGGGAAGGGCAAAGGTTGCAAAGGGAAACTATGTCGTGGCTTTTGCTCATCTCAGCTTTGAGAGTACAGCTGTGGTGTCTGACCAAAACCATTACTAAGTTCCCCTTTGCTAAAATGATTTCTGATTTCCCACGTGATGCTCAAGGATGGGGTCCCCAAGGGAGGCACAGAGTTCCCTTATGTTTTATGCAGAGACCCGAGGCCATGCCTGATGAATGCAGGGTTTACTCATGGGTGCCTCCCTCATGTGTGCCTTACCACGTTGGGACCTGCCCAGGAAACGCAGCTGGCTTCCTGCTGGCAGTTGGGCAGCACCTCCTTCACCTGAAGAGCTCAGCTTGTCCCCCTGCCTGTCACTGCAGCACCAGCCTCTTGGGCTTCTCTGGGAAGGTTCTCACCTGTGGATAAAAGTGCTTGTCTAGGGGATGAGCTGTGCCCCTCAAGCGTGGAGGAAAAGTGACCTGGCCTAGGTCTGGCAGCAGGAACTTGACACCAACCTCCCCACCAGCTGGGATGTGGGATACACAGCAGGGAGAGGAAAATGGTTACAACACAACCAGGTGGAAGATGCAACGTGCATGTGTACATCACAAGGTCATTATCTCCTAAGAAGTATGAATAGGGAAGGAGTTCCTTCAACAAAGCTGCCCCAATGAGGGAAGGCCAGGGATGGGCACCTTCAAACCCAGCACTCTGTCTCTGCTGAGGCCGGCAGGTTCCTGGCATGAGCTAATTAACTCTTCAGTTGCTGAGGAAGCTCAGAGGACCTTAATTTGACAGTCACCATAAAAGCATTTTGTCTGTCAACAGACTCTTTCATCCAAGGATCTCAAAGTGCTTTACAAGTATTAATTAAACTCACCAAAGTATGAATAATTATTGTCATTGAACAGTGTGGAGGCCAGACTTGCCCAAGAGCAAGTGCCAGGACTCAGGGACAGGCACGGAAGGAGGAATTCTTAGCTGCAGTTGCCAGACTGCAAACCCTCCTGCAGAGAACAGTCTCAGACTGCACACTGGCTGAGCCTGCTGGACTATGCTCAAGGGTGTTCCCCCCCTAGAAGATCACATTTGAAGAACAGGGGGAAAAAATGTTATTTTCATTTTGGAATACAAAACAATCTATATCACAGCAAAAAATTTAGGCAAAAATGCCATAAAAGTATAAACTCACTGTATCAGTGTAAAGGTTTTCTAAATAACAGAAAAGTAATGCTGTTTCATTTATCCTGTATCCTGTAGCAGTACCTTCTGCTGTTTTATGTGAGATTAGTAGTTTCTGAAAATAATGTATAATAAATCACATGTTGAGGAATTAGGGTCAGAATTTAAACACTATTTGAAACCTCAAATGATCAAACCTTCATTTATAAAAATGTGCTTATTATTTCCCCTTCCTGTTATGAATCTCAGTACTTGGAACACTTTCCCTTTCCTATGCCTCCAAACATCCGGTATCAAGTAGTCTCAGATCAGGGGTGCTTTGGTAGCAAGTTCAGGTATATTTTTAAAGTGATAAAGACTCACTGTCATCATCTAGTCTGAACCCTTGCACAGTCCAACCCAGAGGAATTTAGCTGTTTACCTTGTAGATAGCCCAACTACTTACATCACATTATTTGGTTAATTTTCATGGATGTACCTGTAACTGCTGAAAATTTCTCTCGTTTTCCCACCTTCAAAACCCTGCTCCATGTTGCATGAAGAGGCTCCAATACTGGGCTTCTTGTTTGCAATTTCCTTACCTACAGGAATGTTGTGGGAATTCATATACAAATATTGTGAGATTTGAAGATAGCAGAGCAACAGGGAGGGGAGTCATAAATATACCTCACGCAGATAATAGTGGCCATAAATTCTATTGCCTTGATATGGCTTGGCAGCAGCACCCTGCAGAACTCCTTGCTGTGCTTGCTCCTCTCTCCATGGCAGCTTCGCTGTTTATTACTGATATAATTACAGCACTATGACGTCTTCTTGACAGTTCTGGATAAAAACAACCTTTTCACTTTGAAATAAGCTCTTTACACAGCAGTGGCAGTTAAACTGAAGAATATCTGTACGAGGTGTGTGATGGTGGTAAACTGACGATTTGTCTTACGCCGGCACAGCTTTCCCATGCAATTGTCTTTTGGACAGCCAGTTGGCCTCAGAGTTCAAAGAGAGCCACCACAGCTGAGGCTCTGTGCCATGAACACTGCCCAGAGTGAAGAAACCGAGTGGGTGACTCTTCTTCCTCACAGAGCATCCTCATCATGGCTGTGCTGGAGGTGATGGGAACGTCTCCCCCTGAAGCAAAGCCAGGGCTGGTCTCTGGGACTGGGAGCCAATGTGGGTGTGCTGCTGTGGGGAGGAAATACCCTTAGCACTGCGATGGCGCTGCACAGCCTCTGCTCAGGCCTGTGGTTGGAGGAGCCCTTCCTCCTCCTCTTCCCCATGCAGAGGGCCCTGTGGCTCTGCCAACCCAGGCCCCCTGTCTAGCGTGCAGGGGGTGGTGAGTCCACAGGAGCCTCCTCAGCCACAGGACTGGAGGGCATGTTCCATTGCTGCAGGATCCCTGGGCAGCTTCAGATAAAATGGCCAGGCAGGACGGTGGCGCAGTTATTGACCACTTAATTGGGAAGGGAGAGCCTCTGCTTTAGTTCTAGAAGCCTCCTCACCCAAGCCATTGCAAAGTGAGCTCGATCGCGTGTTTCAGATCGGCGCTGCCTGTTTCCAATTACATCTGAGCGCATTGCTGCAGAGAAGAGCCAAGGTCTTGATTTATAGGCTTTTGGGCAAGAGAATGCAGTGTTTTTCATTATCTTTATCTCTAAATCTGCTCTTGTTACTCGTTGCTTACAACAAATTTGCAGAGTCTAATGCAAAGGTCTTTTGTTAAGGTTTCCTACACTCAGATGCTAAAATCTTTCATTAAAGCCCAGGCTAATTGCTTTTGCATCAGATAGACAGGCCCATCCATTTCACCTTGCTCAGTGTGCCCTTGGGAAGGGAACACTCGGATGCATTCCCCCAGAGGTTGGAGAGCTGGAGCCACACCTGGGGTTGAACCTGTGCAGCTCACCCTCCCACCCAGCCCAAGGCCAAGCACCTCGCAGGCACTGTGGATGGTGGGAGAGGCAGCCAGTCTGCTCCTGCACCACTCGCTCTGCACCAGACATTCCTCTGGCTGGATTTTCTGCTGCATTGGCTTCCCACATATTTATCCTGACATCACATGGGCTGGGGCCCTTCCCGCCTCTGCCCAGCAGGAGTTTGCTAATACAAAAAAAAATCACTTTTAGGAAACGATGTCTTCTGTGGAAGAAAAAGGCTCAAATGCAGCAGGAAAAGTTTTATGAGCTTTGCTTCAATATTGTTGTGCAACAACCTTATGGGATTTCATTATTTATGATTTTATCTAACTACAGTCTATGCCTAATAGCTCGGAGGTGCTGTTGATTAATTTTTTCCAGGTCTTTGATGTACCAGCAATAACTTGTCCATGCTGTCCTGTGTCAGTAAAGTGGAAATTGCCATGCCACAGTCAAGGTATCACGAGGTGGCCAAAGCCAGAATAACTGCCTGGATCCACAGTAGGACCAAGGTTTCCGCCAGCCACGCTCTCCCTGCTGGAATTGGCTGATGGAGCTGTAATGAGTCAACTCACTAAAACAGGAAAAAAAAGAACCCACCCGAAAAATGCTGCTTTGTTTTAAGTTTTTTTTTTTTTTTTTTTCCTGGTTTAGTGAGTTGAACTGACTCCATGTGACCAGGTATGCACTAGAGCCGGCAGGAGGATGAAGGGAGCGATCAGGCAGCAAGGAGTGGCAGGAGGAGGAAGAGGAGGGAGAAGGGCAAGTGGGGGCAGGCTGGAAGATCATCTTTTGATACCACACCCTACGTATGGACACTGTCAGTCTAATTCCTACTGTACTGGTTCCATCCTTGATGTTGTAATCTGTTTCTGTGAATCTTTTCAATTAGGTAGTGATTTATTGGTTACTGGGGTGGGTTTGGACATCCTCCAGCAACAGACACGAAATCCCTTACCATGCTGAAGTCTGTCCTATTGCTTGGAATGCAAAGGCACAAAGCTTTTTCTCCAGGAAATGATTCTTTTTCAAAATGATTATAAGATTATATGACTAGGCTATCTTATGATGTAAACCTGTCTGTTTCCAAAAGCTTTGGTGTAGTTACACCGCTTACAAAAGGATTTGCTTCAAAATTTTTAGCTGTCCCAGCACATTAGTTGCTGGTTAACTGGAGGTCTTCCTGAAAAGAGTGCATTTATCAGCATAAACAGACCCGTTTCTTTCCTTACGTAGAGGTTTACAGTCTGCCCAAGTTAAAGTGTTTGCCAGTTCAAAACTTATTATTTCTTGTCATCACTTCTCTTATAGTCATAACCTTTCTGGTGTTAGTCCAATTCTGTGGATTTGTCAATCACCACCACAAAGAAACCCAGAGCCAAAATAAACCTGGCACCACTTTATTTCTGTATTACAAATGTACTGGCACAAACCTTGTCCACGGAATCTCCTATTTCAGCAAAGTGCTTGAAATCCCATTGACTTCAATTAGTAAGTTAAGCAAGTGCTTAAATGCTGTATTTCAACTGGGGCCTGAAGACCGTACCTTGGCCAACTGGATCTGTTGTCTTTTTTTTTTCTTGATGCTTTTAGAGGAATTTTCACATTTCAGTTCAGTCAAAACATAAAAAACTTGGATGAGGTTAAGGAGAGCTGAAAGTTGACACTATGTTGTCTTCTGGCATAGTTCATTTACAAACTGTAGTCCCTTAAGCACTAAGGATTCTTGTAGAGTGAATGAAAAAATGAGATGCCTTCAAAGTTATGGGCTCAAAATTTGGAGGGGAGGAAAAAAGAGGTCTTGCTCAGCAAAATGACACAAGGAAGGGAATTAATGATGAATCAGAAAAACATGGACCACTGGCTTTACTTCATGGTAGCTGATGGTGTCTGGCAATTCTACACTACACACTACTTCTGTTCTCCCTGCATGCAATTACATATCAGTGTAATGCATGGTTATTACAAAATAACCACAACATGCTAGGAAGAACATTTCATGCTTCTCAGTTGGACAAGGCTCATCTGGTCTTAATTTTTTTTTAAGGAACAACTTCTATTTTAAGATTTTTCCCATTTAGCCAATGGAATCTATGTTAATTTGACCTCTATTAAATCAAATTTTTTCCATTATTCTCTCTGATGATCAAAGAGCTCTGGGGCAGTTTCCTGAGAGGCCAGAATACCTTGCTGCTGGAGCAGGCTGGCTGAGCAGCAGCATGCAAGTTCCCCTCCCCACCTTCCTCCTGTTGGGAGAGAGGCTTCCAGCCCGGCCCCTTGCCCTCAGCCCCTGACCCATATGCTGCCCTCACCCAAACCTGTTTCTCCCAGGCATGCTTGTGCTGTCCACTGAGAGGTTTTGCAGGAGGTAGAGCCATTGAGCACTGTCCTTCTCCCACTGGGTTTGGGCACCTTGCTTGGAGCTGGAGGGAAATCCTTAGGAGTTCTGCTTGCATGGTGGCTCCTCTCAGCCATGTCAGAGTCATGGTGGCAGCTTCTTCTTTGCTTCCTTGTTTTTGACAAGACTGGCAAGGACTGCTGCCTCCTGCAGGGCCCATTCCTGCAGGTGACCAGGAGATGGATGCTGAGCACAACTGGCACCAGCTGGAGCCTTCCAGAAGGCAGGTGAAGAAGCATCCTGGCCCTGGGTGATGCCAGCCGAGGTGGGTGATGATGCCTGCACGGTTGACAGCAAGCTCCAGGGGAAACCCTGCCTATTCCCAACCAGTCTCAAGAGCCTTCCAGCTCTTAGCAATTGTCTAAAGGACTGAAATCTCACACCTGGTGACTCAGGTCATGGCTTTGCTGGTGATGGAGTGGGGTGAAAAGCCTGAGTCTCTCGGGGAGGGCACTACGTGCAGCCTTGTGCCATTCCCACTCTCCCCTCCTGGATGGGATGTGCCAGCTCGGGCTCCACAGCCCAGGGGGCTGCAGAGACAGAGCCAGGGCAGCAGGAGCCTCTGCACTGCCCTTCTGGGCACGTCTGCTCCCAGGCAATGCCAGTGGCATGTGGCAGGAGAGGCTCAGGCTGAGGATGGAGCCATTTCCCACTCTCCCAGTGAGACTGGACACAGCTTCCCCCTGCCCCAGACAGGGTGGGAGCAGCACTGCTGGCTGCAGCATGACTGGGCCTGGCTCCTGTCCTGCCACGGAGCACCCTGGACAAATCACATCCTTGCTTTCTGCCTCAGTCCCTTGTTTGTAAAATGGACACAAATACTTCACAAGGGTGTTGTGAAACCTAATTAATTAATTAATACCTGTACTGCACTTTGATGTCCTCACATGAAAAGTCCTATATAACTACAAAGCATTTTTAATGTTATAAAGCAAGAACTTCTTGCTGTCTTGCCTTGGCAAAGAGGCTGATTAGATGTTATCAGTTCTGCTGCTCACATACACAGAAACTGCTGCACTGGGGTTTGGATCCTGGTTTGTCTTTAAAGAGTCACATAGTAAAATGATGGGAAGAGTTAATTTGGCAGTCTGTTCCCTGTGATTTCAGGGAGTGGCCAGAACTGGCTTTATATTTTCTGTCAACAAAATAAGCTAAATAGCCCTAGAAAAACAAAACAAAACAAAACAACAAAAAGCCAACAAAAACCCCAAACCCTGACATATCTGTGCATACAGGTGTGTCCTATCACATGATCACACCCGCAGTAACTGGACCCAAAGGCTTTCTAGCCCAAGCCTGACAACAAGGCTGTACCAAGGAGCACCTAATCCTGCATTAAACAACTGCTCACATTTCACACAAGGCAACTGGCTCCTAAGTCTGAGTCCATTTGGGCCAAATCTCATTGCCTGTTTCTGTCTGTTCTGCTGTTAAGAGGGTCTCCTTTGCAGTTTTACTACTTAAGTGATGGAGACTCAGCCTGGGCAGCTGGGACTGAGGAGCCCCGATTCTGCTTGCATCATGAAATGCGTGGTACTGGGATGCCAGAAGGCACCATTGCAGAGCCTGTGCTTTAATCTGCACTCAAGTGATAACCAATGTTAAGAAGCTGCAGAGTATGGTCCTTCCTTTAGGGAGCTCAGTTATGTCTGTGTGCAGCTGAAAGTGCAGCTTTAAATGTTAAAATTCCCAACAGACCTGTCCTGCACTGCATTTAAAGATGCACTAATAAGTTAATGACAAAATACAAACGCCTTGACTCCTGCAATTTAGAAAACTGGAGCCAAAGGAGTCTTAATAATCCTGTTTTTCTTTCCCAATTTACACTGTTTACTTTCTGCATTTCCTTGACCTTGAAGAGCAATCCTGCACAATTCCAGGTACTGGCCTCCACCTTCAGCCCTTCCAGCACAAACACAAACCCAGCAGTGCAGTTCCAGGCCCACAGCAGCACAGTGCCAGCAAGCCTCTGCTCCCTCCCTCTCTGGCTGCCAGCACCCACTTTCTGTCCCTTCCCTGAAACCTAGAACTTGGCTGTACACCTGCACGTCGTCATTTGCTAAGATGAACAGGTAAATACACACGAAGCACATGGCAAAGGGCTTGGGCTCCTTCACTGGCATTTCCAGACGCTGCCTCAAAGCTTGGGGATGCTCTCAGCGGCCTGCAAGCAATAAGCAATTGCTCACAGGCACTTTCTTGGCTTTTTTTTTTTAAAAAAAAAAAAAATAATGACAATTTCTCCCTGTGCTCATCTGGATAGCATTTGGAAGACAGAGGATTCTGTGGATGCCACTGCATCTGGCTGCACTGTGCCTGAGCTGGTGCTCTCAGCCTCTCCTGCCCAGTGGAGGGAGAGGGGGGGGAGCCAAAGTCCAGCTCAGGTTCGAACGGCTGGAGGCAGGAATAGGCACAATGGGAGGAAACCGGGTACATCGCCTTTGCAAAAACAAATAAACAACACTTCGAGAAATGAAAAAAAAAAAGCCCCCTCCTGAACCAGCTTGGACAAAATCCTTTCCTTCCCCCAGCAACAGAGGGACGAAGAGGCTGAAGTGTTTTCACACTGAAAGCATGGCATCGTTTGTGAGCTTTTTCTACAGTCTAAAAATAAACAAAACCCAGGGAGTGTTTTGCATTCAATAGTTAATCACAGTTGGCTGAGTGTTTTTATTTTTCTTCACTGTAAAGGCATTCTTGGTCCGCCTCCCAAACAGCTTGTTTTGTCTGAGAGATTTAATCTTGAGTGGCAGGACAAGGTGCAAAGACAAACCTCAAAACAATTCTTATTTTTCTATAGCAAGATGTCAGTATGTAAAAGCCAACTACCCTGCAAACAGGCCCCTCAGGTTGGCAGGCACAGGGCTTCTTGCCACAATTGCCAGTCGCCCGGATACCCTTGCCCACAAAGCAGCTCATTTCACTCGGTTTTAACTCTTTCCTGTTTGTGAACTGCTCTTTAAGTGGTCTAAACAACCAGAATTCAATGCAGGTTGGACCAGTTTCCAGCCCTAGCTCCTCCCTGAAGAAGCATCTTGTTTGTATACACAGAGCACTGGCACCAGAGCCCAGCCTACTTTCAATCCAAACACAGTTTTCTTCAAAGCAACATCAAGGTAGCTTTCATAAAAATGAAGGGATGATGCAATACATATATAGTGCATCAACAAGTACCTGAGCTGCTCTGCTCAGAATTAGCTTAGGCAGTTACTTAAGAGCATTGTGTTGGACAAATATCAGCCACATTTTTGCAGCCATGCCTACTAACATAAGTGAATGACTGAAAAAGTACTGAATTTATTGAAATTTTATGGTTTGCCCTTCTAAGATCTAAAAATGGTTAGAAACAATAAACTTATGAAATCTCACCACTTATGCTCTTCATTTTGTTTCCAAGTGCTATTGCCTCTGAACAATCTTTAAATGAGATAGCTTGTGCTTAGATCTGTATCACAGGCATTAAAAAATTAATAAAACCACATTTAAGTTGCTTGAAAGATTTGTCTTCAGGTCATTTAGTCCCACATTTTTCTAGAAGCAGGACTATCACCAGTTGCTGGATAGGACCACCATGGCTTTGCCTACTCCTGGCTCATCAGTCTCCAGGGAGAAGCCCCAGCCTCTGGGGGGGCACCACTTCCACTGTGGGACTGCATGTTCTCATGGAAATTCTCTCTGCTGAGGGCCTGGTGTCCTAAAGATTTGAGCATTTGATGGTGTCACTTCTTGAGGCAGAATTCTTGGTAACTCTTCCCCATAAACACAATCCTACAGACCTGGCAGGAAGCAGTCCTGAAACTGCCTGCAAATCCATTTCAACAGCTTCTTGTAACTTCCCTAATTCTGTGTATGTAACACTAGACACAGGGAGATACTTCTGATGTTTCTTTAAGGTATATGCTTTAAAATCAGCACAAGGTCTTAGCAAACATGGGGGTCTATACAAAGTGATGCTGGTAACTTCCATCACCTTCTAAGTGTTTGCCCTGAATTAACGTCCCTGATTCTTGGGCCTGCTCCAAAGTATCTCAGGAGCAGAGAACATAACAAACACTTCACACAGTAGAGCTAATGTGGGGAACCTTTTGCAACAGTATTTCACAGGAGGGAATGCCACATGAATACATGGTTCATTTCTGAAAAGAGCCATGACCCACGATCCATTTCTAAAGCACCCCAATAAAAATCATGTCCAATTCAACAAAATGGCCATGACAAATGGAGAAGAAATAGTCCTGCCACCCACAAGCATGACAAACCAAGTGATTAGGTTATTTTTGAATCTCTCTTATTAAGTACTCTAACAATGGGTAAAGCCAGAGGCAGGGAATCAGATTTGCCCAAGCAATGTCCTGACACCACCTCCTCTTCAAACCAGGCACCTCTGAGTGTTCTTTGCAGCCTTGCTTTGGAAAGCCTTTTCCTCATAAGCAGGCATTTACCCTTTTTGTACGAGCTTTGTATGAGCAATCCAGGTTGTTGCTGAACACCCATCCACTGGAGGAGAGGAAGGCAGGATCAGTTTGTGGGGGTTTTTTGTGCAACCTGCCCCTAATTAGCCCCAAGCAGCAGCTGAGTCACTCCAAGAGTCCTGGGTGCTATTAGGACCAGACACGCCATGGCCCAGTGTATAATTATATACCAGCCAGCAGCGTGTGGAAATGGCTCCATTTACTATCTGACCCCATTAGACAGAAGCTGTCATTTCTTCTTGGCTACCAGGGCTGTGGGAGCTTCTGAGGAATACAAGCCAAATTCTCACAGTCCAAACTCGTTCAGCCAAACTCACCTCTTTCTTGCTGAATCCAGCAGATGCCATTCTCTTTCCTGGCTCACCTGTGAGCTGCCTGAGAGCTCCCCTATAGGCAAGAGGAAAATGGGTGCCTTGAGACACAGCAACCACTGGATACAAGGGACAGGGAGCTGAGTGCAGGAAGTCTAGGAAACACAGCCTGCCAATAGTGTCTGTTTCATCAGAGAGCAGACTCAATAGGCTAAAACACACAAGAAATCACCCCCAGCTGGCAGGGCTGTACTTGAATTGCAGCTGGATTTTGCAGCTGCCTTTTCCTATCGAGGCAGCAAGAGGAAAGGCCTGGCTTCAGCAGCATCAGCAGGGTGGCATTCCCCCCTGGCACAGCTCCTGCGTGGGGCACACAAACGAGCCTGGTCCCTGCTGATGAGCAACCAAAGCCCGTTACCTCCTGCAGCCAGGATCTCGAAGGCTGCACACAGCACCCAAGCCAGCAGAGACCCTTTTGCTGCTGCCCTGGGGAAAAGTGAAGAATGGGTCTGGGCTTTTGTCACCCCAGGCTGCCAGGCTGTCACACACAGCTCAAGTGAGCTTTGCTGGGAGGGCTGTGCAACGCTTGGGCTGCTGCTGATGCTGCAGTTCAGAGGAGAAATGCACGGCTCCAACCTCAAGCTGCTACTCTTGCACCAGTGCTACATCCCCTGCAAAAGACACAAGCAACCTCAACAGCTCTAGTTTTTAAATGAGTACTGAAAAAATTTTGCTGAAAGGGACAGTGGAATAAGGGAAACAGGATGTCAAATTAAGATCAGCTTGAACCATGTCAAACAAACAACGAGGAAATAAAATGCACCCTGATTGCTGGCAGGCTTGAAGGCTCACAAAGTACTTGCCCCACCCAAATCAAGGGCTTGAAATGGAGCAGCAGTGGAACAGAAACCCCTGACAGTGTAAGATTTGCTGCTCTCTAGTACTGCTTTGCCATCCTCAGGGACAGAAAAAGCATCATTAGGGTTTAACTAGAGTTGGATGAAAACATGGAGTACCCCAAGGATCAATTTTCACTGTGGGCAGCTGCAGCATGAAGCATTAATTCTTCACCCTTTCTGGTGACAGGAGAAACACAGGGAGCTGTAGACACAAATAATGTTAGACTTGTACTATGTATTTTGCAATGAAATGCTTGCTTTACTTCCTGTTGTTTTGAACTGCATTTATTCTTCAGCACTGCAAGAAAAACCTCCTGTATTTTGTACTTGGTGTGCATTTAAAGGCCCATATATTGTAGACTCAGCAAGTGGCATGGCAGATGCCAAACCTTGCTTCCTTTCTGATTTCTTGATGATTTAAGACCTATTTTCAGCAGCTGATACTGGTTTCCCCCCTTGCCTTTTAGCTTGGTAGCTACCACTTCAACAAAATGGTGTTTGTGCAGTGCCTTGGAACCAAGAACTGAGCTTTGTAACATCAGACAGTGAGCAGAATAAAAAAAAGCAGGACTAAAATCACCTACATACCATGTGCCTTTCAAAGCACATGCTTAGAAATATATGGCAGAACCCTTGAGTTCTTCCAGAATAATAATTTGACTGCTAGATTTTTATTTCCTACATAGCTAAAATGACTTGCATGTTTCTGATATTTGTGTTGTTTACCTTGCCCCAGAACAAAGTTTGAAATTATTCTCTGAATCTACAGAAATCAGTAAAACAAAATATTAAAAAAAACCTGCACTGTTTATTGACATTTTTCAGACTTACTGGCTTTCCCTGTAGGGGTAAACCTATTGATGCAAAGTATAAACAGGAAAAGATAGTGTCTGATCAATGCTTTATTTAGGTGCGGGCTTCCTTCAGGAAAGCACAAGTCACTTTGCCTCTGCTAACTTGCTAACATGGAAATTAAATGAAGAGTTGGTAAAAAAAAAATGCACCCAGTGCCATCAGCATGATTATCCTCTCTGATCTGGTAATAGCCTTTCCTCAGAATTCTTCTGTTGTGGAGAACACAACACTTGGCTTAATAAATAAAAACCAGCTTCTACTTATTTTTACAGCAAATAATTCTATATTTAATGTAGGCCCACAAGATGTTGGCATATACCTTGTTGCCTTGTTAAAAGAAAGAACTCAAGTTTGCTAAAAATAGTAGTAACTAGTAAGGATGAAGCAAAATTGTCCCAGAGGAGGACAGAGACCAGAAAATAAAAACTGAAAAGGAGGTAACTTAAGGGATTTTCAGTAACATTTAAGAAGTAATAGTAACTTTTAGGTTCAGTGAGTGTTACAATGCATCAATTACAGAGACAAAGTAATTTAAGGAAAGACTGCTCACTGGCACTGCAGCTTGGTCACAGACTTCATTTGCTTTGCAGGGCAAGGAACAGCACCCCATAATCAACAATTGTGGTCATAAGCTGTGTCCAAAGCTTGCTGCCTCCTTGCAGCACATCTCACAAAGCTAGAAAGCTGAGAAACTCCCCTTCTGCATGGACAAAGGACTCGCCCCTTCATCCCCATGTCACTGCTGCACAGACACGGCACTAGAAATGAGTTTCACACCTGCTCTGGTGACCCTCAAGTGCTGCTGCAGGTTTGCACTGCCTGCTGCTCCCCTGGTTAAGGGAACTGACACAGAAGGATGTCTGAGCTGCAGTGCCTACTCATCACTTACACAGGTTTCTGAGCTCTGCTAAAACCCCAGCCTTGTATTAGGGGGCACTGCTCAATGGACAGCACTCCAGATCTAATCCTCTCTTTCCTAGGCAGGAAGTCTCTGTGTAAAACCACCTGAAGTGAGACTTAAAGTACTGCACTTCATGGCTAAATTCCATCCACTGACTGATTCACCAAAGATGAATTATTGCTGTAGGTTCCAGACGGGATGAGAGAAAGGGAACATACAGAGAAACATCCCTAGGGATGGTTTCACAATGCACAGGAGATCCATGCTGACTCCAGCAATGATCTTTTCTCAAGAACTGACTCAAGTCTACTCTCTGTATGAATGGGAGGATGTTCAAGGACAGTGACAATACCAAAATGTGCCAATTCAGCAAATGAAAATTGCCAGTCAACGAAGCAGTGGCCAGCACAATGGAAAGATCAATGAAGGCCAAACAATGTAGGGTATAGTTACCTCTTATTTATTCTTCCAGCTGTTTGTCCAGTCTTTCCAGCAAGTTCACAAAAAGTCTGACTTTGAATCCATAAGATTTGGTATTACTTCTAGGACAGTGGATTATGTATGCAGATGGATAAAGGCTTGACTCTAAGTTTGTGATTTAAGGACCTTTGGAAAACTGTGCATTAGCAGGGCTTAGTAACTCAAGACTTACTGCATTCTTTAGTCAAAGCTAGGACAGTGTAGAGTTTAGGCTTTTCAATACATTTGCAACATTGCTATTTTTCTCCTACATTTTGTGGTTCTCATAAGCCAAGGAAAATAGCCTAGGTCTGACTGCTCCCTTCAATTGCATATCTCACATAATAGGGAAGGAAGTGCTGAGAGTCTCAGTGCTGTTAAACTGGCCACAATGGAAATGATAAAAAAACAGGAGATAACAGAAATAACTCACTCATCAGAGCCCAACTTTTGTGGCTAACATAAATGCCTTCAGTGGGTACTTGGTTTGATATAAAATTATTCAAATGAACCCTCTCTTCTGGTGTAGTATTTCTATGGCAATTCTCCTGGAGAGAAGCTTCCATTCATTTCAGTGTCTCTCCTCTCAATACCCCATTTGGAGAGCTAACACTCTCAATACTTCTAAGAGCTATTAGAAAGAAAATAAAATATACATAAAATAGTTCTACTTTTGAGAACTATTAGAAAGGGATCCATGTAGGTCAAAGAGTGAAGGGTGACCTTGAAATAAAGAAAACGTTCATTTAGTGTACTAAAACTCCTTCTAATCTGAAATTTAAATACAAACAGTGCAGTTTTTAATCTTTTTTACCTTTTGTTTCCTCCCCAAAATACTAGCAATTGTAGCATGGCATTAAAATTAGACTGAAACAATTGACTTGTTTCTATGTATATTGTGAAAAGTTGGTCAAACTGTTGAATTCAACACAATGAATTCCTGGTTTAGGCTTTTTGTACCCTAAAAATGCTTTCTTATGTGGCTTCTAAAACTCTTTAATAATAAAGCAGTTCATTGACCAAAATGACTAGGACTGAGGTGAAGGATGCATTTTTGGCTGGGAATAAATCTAAATTCTGAAGAGTGGACCTCTTTTCAAACTATCTTCCAATTGCTAGCCTTTGAAGTATGGTAACTTCTGAGAAGCTAAAAAAATAAATAACTGGTGCCACTTGGGCAATCAGGTACATAAAGCACACACTGTGTTCATGGAGCAATCAGTATAACACTGAATCAAAGACAAAGTTATAAAATGTAAGATTCCAGGAATGTACTGATGCAACCTAAGGGTTTGGTTCATACCTTTTGAAGATGTCTAGAGATTGTTTCTATCAGATTTAGAACGCTATGAGAACAAATGTTTTTCATTAGCCATCCTTCCTCTCCTACCCCATTCACAAGGTTGGCTTATTCTTGAACATGTGTCTGTGGCTTTGGCTTTTACCTGAAGAAATGTAGATGTGAGATCATCCCAGTATACTAAACAATATTTTGTTCTTAGTCACCTGAGGTTGTTCAGTTATGATTTTGCTATTCACATAAAACCATTACTTTCTGTGAGGATCCATAAAATCAGAAAGTTTTAAGAGAGCTACAAAGAGAAAACCTCAGAAACAGCAAAAGTGAAATTAGAGCTAAGCAGTAGCCATAAAATAAGTCAGCAAAAAATTATGTAAAAAGTAAAAAAATAAAAAACAATAAAACAATAGTCTGTGTGTTAATGCTTATCTAAAATAACTCCCTAATCTACAAAAAGTATATCTAGCGAAATATTAAAAAGTTCTAACCTTAATAATAAAACTCTGTGCATTGTGTTTTAAAGCTTACAAGCAAGTATTGTATTCAAAATAAGCAAGCATTGTTTTAACCAAAAGTAAGAGTGCTTATAGTAGTTAAATAAAACTACTGTCCATATGCTTTTACTTTGTGTAATTAGTCAAAAAACTTTTTAAAAAAGTTGTAACATTAAGTTCTTAATCTACTGCCTAAGATGTGAACTAATAACATCTTCCCAATGTCATAACCACGTAATGGAACTAATGCTACAAAATAAAACAACTCAAAATGCATTCCTAACAATCCCATCCTATTTGTAATTTGTACATAGCCCTCAACCAGTGACAACCTCCCACATCTGCTCTAAGCATGCCAAAGCCTCATGCAGTGTCACCACAGAGGGAATTCAGGCTCAGACCTTTGAAACTGGACAGTGCTCAGATAATGCACTGAGAAAGGGGTGGGTCACAGCACAGAATACACCTTCTCTGCAGACTTACAATAAAACTTCTTATTCTTTTATTTATTCTTACAATACAGATTTTGTTTGCAGCTTAATTTTCAGCCAAGAAGTTCAGTATTAAACATAAATTAAATTTTGCTCACAAACTAGCTAAAAATACTTGTAGTTTCTAGAGGCGAATTATTTGCGTAATTCTTAATTATTAAGGTTCACGACACAAACCCCATCCTGTATTTCCTAGGTGAATTTAAACCCTGAAAAGCACTACTTTTCATGTCAAATAACAAGTTGTAGAAAGGGTAGGAGAATACTGCCAATCAAGCAGCTTGACGAGACTTCCTTGCATGTGATGCCATAGTGTATAATTTAAAATAAAATGTTTTCCAGTTCCACTGTATCAGCTGCATACTATTCATTTAGTTCCTTGTATTTAGCAGAAGTAGGGTACATTTTCCAGATACCATTTATAAGCCAACATACTCTGTTAATTTTATTCCTTACTGGAAAGTACCTTGGTCTATTCACAAATTAATTGGGGAAGTGACATTGTGACCATTAGTCCCAACTGGTGTGCCTGACACAAGCAGGAAAGAAAGGATGAATAGGCAGGATTTTCCATTTGGCATTTCAGAATTAGGGGAGGTAACGTTTCCAGTTATATACACTTAAAAATATTTTCTGAGAAGATATGCTGAACTTAAGCATTAAGCTAAATACCTATAGCCCTGCATTATTTAATCAGCTATTTTCCAAGACATCACTCATTCCTTTGTTGAAAGTTTGCCTCTTAACAGTATTTATCTTATTTGGAAAAATTACAGGTCTATGAAAGAGCTTTATTTTCTTATACTGCTTTATATAACTAGTTACTTGCATGTTGGTACTAAAGAAACAGAACTTTTTTGAAGTGGCAAGGGCCACTCATTAGGAAAACAAGAAAAATTTACAACTGGAAATGAAAACAAAGCATAAAAACCTAACATTTCACACAAAATGAGCTTTCAACAGAAGTATTAGAAAAACCACCAAACCTCAAACACCTTGCCATATTAACTTCAGACCAACTGGAAAGGCACTGAGAACTGAAGTGTGCAATTCATATCCATACCTGTGAGAGTAACAACCACAGTGAGACACAAACCTCTGAGGCATACAGAATATGGCACTGTACAGTCCATTAGGCATTCCTGGTGCATACGGCAGTTTTGTGTTTCCTTAGGATGAGCTGAAAATGTTACCTAAATGTACACATTACATCATATTTCCATGGGGAAGAGCAGTCCAATTTAGACCATCTGATGATGAGGAAACAAGGCATAACATACAGGACATTGTTGGCACAAGAAAGTGTTATCCTATCAATACACACATTTGAAATTTATATATAAAGGAATGGTGGTGGCAGAGGCAAAGGGGCAGGACTAATATCAAATATTCAGTTCTAAGCATGCTAGTGAGGTCTTTGTTTCATAAACTGAAGCTACCAAAACCAGTTCAGAGGCAAGAAAGCACTTATCAAGACAGTCCAACCCATTTCCAGGCATCCTTCTTCTGGGCTGACATGTGCAGACTGAAGGATCTGTCCAGTGTAGTTTCCATTCCCAAAGCTGTCTAAAGCTTCCCATTGGCAAATGCTGCCTCCTGGAACTGAGGGACAAATGTCTTGAAATATGTCCTAGTGAAAAGAACAGAAAATACATGATTAGGAAGGAGTAATCTTAAAAGCATGAATTGAAGCACTTGATGTTTCCCATGTTTTCTATTTCCCCTATGTGGAGAAGGCTTCACATATGGTACAAAAGGCCCAAAGACAGACAAGGCAATGGAGCAGGAAATAGTGAAGAGAAGTCAGAATATGTGTAGGAGATAAGCTCTTTATCTGTGTCAGAAACCTTGACACAATACTGTCACTGCTGATGGCAGCAGTTTACATGAAATGCAGCAAATAAATACTAACAACATTGTATGAATGGTAAGTCCTTTTATTAAACTTCAACAATTATAGGATAATGCCCTTTTTTAAAGTGTGCTTCGTATATTTTGGATCTTAGTCTATCTTCTTTGCAAAGGATCAAGTGACTCATAAATCCATAAAGTGAGCTAACCCTACATATCCAAAATTGAGTTAGAACTCTACCTTTGAGATTTCTTTGCTGAGATCCAGGGATGCCCCTTACTTGCCAATTATATTAGAAGCTGCTTTATCATTCTGCCTTTGGTTTCTGCCTACTGCATTTTGCACCAAACTTTCAATTTCTTTATTTTTTAAAATTTTGTTTTCTATTTCTATCACTGGTCTCTATAAATTTCTCTCCTGTTCTCACCAAGGAGAAATCTAAAGTGAGAATAGCTGCAATGTCATTTATTAGATTCCTGATCTCTCAGCTGGTTTACCTCCTGAAGCAAACACACACTGATCAGCTTCACAATCATGATGTGTTTCATAACTGCAGTAGAAGCTTTGGCAATCACTCAACAGCAACCATACTTCCTCACACCTAAAAACGTTGCAAGACCACGAAGGGAATGCTCCTCTCTCTTTGTGAGGTTGTGCCTGGCAAATTAATTAACAGATCGCTGCAGTCAGCTTTTGTGCACAAGATATAAATACATATGAGATGCTGTCCAAAGGTTAAAAGAGCAATGGAAAGTAAAAGCATTTCTGGACTGAGGAGCTGATCCCAGAAATGGAAACAACCATAATAAAGAGGACAACCAGCACACACATTTTATAGCATATACAGATTGTGCTGTGTATTTACAGAACACACTTAGGTTTATTGAAGCAAAGTTCAGAAAACAACCCTAGTAATCATGCCTGCAAAAGTGGTTGTTCCTGCTGGCACACACACCAACATAAACCAGCTGAGAAGGTCTGCCTGTCTCCTGATCTCAACAGCTGGGTGCCATTTCTGTATCTGTGCTTTTTCTACCATACCTTTGAAATTGTAGCTTTTGTAAGTCCTGTTTAATTCTATGTGTTTTGCTAGCTCATGGAGTACCTCCTGCATGTTGTCAATGTCAGGACCTATCCCTTTTATTTGTCCTTGCTTTATCGCTCCTAACATTTAATTATGCTTCTCTGCTTGGTTATTTTAAACAGCTTCCCCCTTCCCCTTTGATACCTTCTCTGCAGAATCTCTTCATGCACGTGACCTCATCGACTTGATAAATGTTACTTAAAACTTCCTTCTTCCAAAACTGTAGAAATTCTTAATCATTAAATGGGATACAATCAGAATTATTTTCCTACATTTTATTTCTTTTTCTCCATAGCATTTCTGTGCTTTGTATTAAACCCACACGTAGTGCATTATATGCAGTAATTATATATGCCTTTTCTGTTAGGTAAATTCCAGAATGAATGCTTATGATACCACAAACATCCTCCCACACCAACTTTATCTACACTTGCATCCTTTCTTTTCACTGATTCCTGCAGGAGAGCTTGTATCCATTCCTGCAAAACCAAGTCTAACACCTCCCTACATTCTGATCAGATGTACTGTATCAAAGAAGATGTTATTTCACTAGTAGTTCATATGAACCTCTTGGCAATGTTCCATACACTACAAAAATTCCTTTAGTACGTCATTATTTTAAATGTCTGCTTTTTTTCTTTTTATACTTTAAAGTACATGCTTAAAGTTGCCCTTATCATTTTGGTCTTCTCCAGACTGAAGCAAATGCAGTACCACAAGTGTACTCAGGTAATGTTCCTCCATTTCTGTCCCTCTCTCATATACCTTAAGTATCTCAGATGAAACAAAATCAGAGATAATTATGGTTCATCACACCTACCACAAAAAAAAATTAATTAACACTGCTCCCTTAACCCCCCCAAACTAAACCAAACCAGGCCCTGCTAAGAGATCCAAAAGCCCAGTGTGCCTGATAGGACTGTCTCAGCTACAGCACATTTAGCAGATTGAAGAGGAAAGATGGGGAAGTAGGAAAAGGTAAGTGAAACTCCTTAATGAACACTGAAAACTTTTTTCTAGACTTTTTCTTTTCATCCGAAAGTTTGGGACAAAACCATGTGTTAAAATACCTGAATTTCCTGTGAAATGGAAATGACAACATTTTAATTACAACAATCTCTGCAGTGGTCACCAGTAAGGAGGAAAAGAAGCAGCAATCACCTTCTGAGTGAGTTTCATCTATTGACCATCAGGCATTGAAGTCAAAGTTTCTGCCCAAATAGGACCACGACACAAAATATTATGTTACAACAGATGACATGAAATAATTTTGAGAGAAATAGAAAAATTTTTGAAGGACAATACTCTGCTATAGACTGCATGGTAAAGGCATCTTTCACATGCAATACTGTTCCTTATAGAAAGATTTTAAGTCAAGAGACAACACTCATGCTCTAGCATCCTGTACATGCAGGCACAGAGAAACACGAATGTGAATATTAACATGAACTTTGGAAAAAGATACATTCCTCATATTCTATTAATATTAACACATTCACATGAATTACACCTTCAATAACTATGATCTGTGCTATACCATAGGGATTCATATAAAAGTATCTGAAAGTTGTTTTTTTTTTTTTCAGAAACTTTGCCACATGATATTCTCAAGTTATCTCCAAACTATTTTGAAATTATTACTTTTATATACACTAGATATGTTTTTCAGCTCTGGAGAACTGTTATTAAAAAACCCAACAACAGTAATTTAGGTACCTGTCGAATTACACTGAAGGTGAAGAAAGCTAACTTGACCTATGGTCTCTCAGGGCTCTGTCAAATGGCAGAAATCAGCTTCTGATCAATGCCTTTTCTCCTTTCTGGGAAAGATGGAGATCTTTCTTTCTCCAGCTTTCATTTACCATATTCTTGGTGGGTCTGTATCACACTGACCTTATACCAAGCTCAGAAGACCTGCATAAATTCTCCTGTAAGTACAGGGAAACTCATTTGTACAAAGTACACAGGTATTCTTCACGTGAGTGTAGAGTACAATCAACACTCATGTAAAGAAAGTAAAACGCACACTGAGTGTTGCATCCTTCTCACAGTGGTTTTGATTCCAGCTTAAACAGTGTTCAAAAAGTTGCTTTCTTTTCAGCCTAGAGTGGGTGCCAATCTTCATACACTTATGGGCACATGTCTAACACTTTGTTGAGCTTCTTATAATACTCCATTGTTTTTTGTCTATTCATTTTTGTTCCCTCAAATGGTCATTTTCCAAGTTCAAGGTAGTAAGTAAGTTTCTATGGAAATTTTTCTTCATCACTCCAGAAAACAACACATTTTGCTGTAGTTAACCACTATATATACTTGACATAGTACAATGAATTCCACGTGCTAAGCTCAAGGACATCTGTTGAGAGTAAAGCACTTCTATTTCCTTCATTTTATTATCCAGGGGAAAGAAAGTCTTGCTGTAATTGCAAGTGGTAAGTATCTAAAAGAAGGTAGAATTGGCTCACGCTGTTTACATATTTCCCAGTGATATGAAACACTGAATGTGGTACAAGGTCTCCAGAAGCCCATACATGTCTAAATCCCAGGGTGTGGGTTTGCTGTGCTTAAAACATACTTGACTCAGAATTCACATGTTTTTGTGAAATTTCATTCTAATTGTACTGGTTTTTTTTCCCAGGGTAATTTAGTGCTGGGTTTTTTAAATGCAGTTGGCAGAAAATCTGCATTGACCACTTGATAATACCTTTTGCCTTCACATATCCATGCTGAAAATCTGCAAAGATTTTCAATTATGTAGCTGCAATCTCCCATCAAACAACACTTCCCATATATTTATGGTGATAGCATTCTAAGACCAACACACTCAATTTCTGCTGTTGCTTTTGCTGGACTGGTACTATAGCCAGCTATACAATTGTGTTCTAGTTACTGCTGCTGGTGTAATGAAGTTAAAAGGGTTGTTTAGGTGTTTCTATTTCTCTTAAAATCTTTATGTGGCAAATTCAGAGTAGAAGATCGAGACTCAAACTCTGTGAGGAAAACAGCATACAACATGTTGTACCAATGAGATTTCTGCTTTTTATGTCTGGGACAAGGACAATCATCATGGGGTGATGAATCATCTTCCCAAGTCATTCACAAAATATATTCCCCCTAAACTCCTCAGTTTATAACTGCCAAGATTTCCAGCATGCTGATCTCAAATTCACCCTATTTGCACTCATGTTTTATTTGTTTCAGCTTAAGATGTGGGACTTTGAAGTGCTTTTTCCATCAAGAGATGATTTGAGGAAAATTAAGGGGATGAAATCATCATGATGGTCCACATCAACAACAGACTTAGCAGTACAGCAACACTTCTACTACCAGCACAGTGTCCTTATTGGCAAATTAAAGCCCTTGAGCCACAAACTTTATCTTTTCACAAAGACCTTCTCTCACTGCATTAGGCACACGTGTTGTGTTCCTTCTCGTCTGAAGGCAGACTTACATTTGGATATTTTTTCTACTACTGGCTTTGAGAGCAAACTTTATTCTTAAATACTACCCATTATTTCAATATTTTAGTAAGTACTGCAACAGATATTTAATTCTGTAAATATCTGGCTCTAATTATAGACCCTTAGTGTATTCAAAATCATAGTAGCCAGTGTATTTGACAAATACATCAATTTTCTCCTACTCTAGGCAAGGCATACATAATATGTATGAATTCTTTTCTAAAATTTTTCAAGTTAATAGATCTGACTTGGGCAGGCACTCCTGTAGTCATGGTGATCTCTGAATAATTCTACTTAATCCTTCCAAGTCTTCTGGAGTATTTAGTACCCCATTCTCCTCAGTAGTTCTCTATTGTCTGAACTGTCCAGCAGGTAAATTGAGTTTGTTTGAATAATCCTGGGACTGAGGTAAGGACTGAATTGTATCTGTCCAGCTGCATGAGATAGAACCAAGAATCCCAGGCATCTGTCCCAACAGCTGTCCACTTCTTTTAAAGGAATTGTATCTCTAGGATTTACATCATTTTGCATCCCATATTTCTTTCCTGCTGTACCCTAGAAGAACTGCTTCAAGACATCTACAAGTTTCTTCAAATCTACTGAATCCTGATAGAACAACATCAACTCTATACATGACTGATCTTCATAAATTAGCTGGAACAGCAATGTTCTCCCTCTTTCAATCAAATCTGGTGAAAACAGGAATTAAGAAGGGTGTAGGTCAGAGTGAAGGACATACTGAGGCTTCTTGAGGTTTTTGACCTATTCCTTCCAGACTAGTATTAGTACGCTGACACTTTGCAATAAAATCTTGTTAAACTATTTCAACACTATAGACATATTAGAATTATAAAAGATCTTCTCCAGGCTTTATCAATGTCACCTGATTACTCACTTTCTGAAGTACAAAGTATTTTTGCATGGATCATACATACATAAGTAGTGTGCCTTTGTATTTTTGTGTTCCTGTTGAAACTTGTTCTGACACAGTGAAAACTTGTTTTGAAAATACTGAACATCTACAACAATACCTTCTGGATGCCAGATGAGAGGATTTGTTCTCCCATGACCACACAGGCACATCCAGCTGATTTGGTTCATGTAACCCCTAAAAATTCATCTCCTCTACAGAAGCTATTTACCATAACCTTCAAAACTTTCTAAGATTTCCTGTTTGTTTCTGGCAGAACAAAACCAAAGATGCCAACCACTCTTTTTTTTACAGATATAAGTTTTCTTTCTAAATTCCTTTTGTCACGAGCTACCTAACTCAACATGATTACCACTAATTAACAAAAGGAACTTAAATTAATAAATTGGTGCATTAATTCCAACAGTGGGTATGTATTTAGGTCATATTCCATATGACTGCTCATTATGTGCTTAACCCCTGCTCATGCCCTCCTCCAGTATCTCTATGCCTTGCACTGAGCAAGGGCTGAACACAAAAGTGTGGGTATCTACTGAGAGCCCATTCTTTCCACAGGCCTCATGCCATTGTTTGAGGGGCAGCTTTTTCCTTTTAAACACAGACATGAGACATTTGAACCTCGTTGCTATTTTCATCATATATAATGCATCAAAAACATATTTCCATTGGATGAACCATGTTGTCTATTTATTCATAGGCACTTCCACAGCATTCCTCACCAGGCTAAAAATACATGAGGACTCACAGCAAAGCTGAATCAGCCCATCTCCTGCTTTGGGATAACAAGAGAGTAACTCTACAGCAGATATTCTGTGACACCTCTGTTAGGAGAAAATGATCATTGTATCATTGTCTCCACATCTAAGATGTTACAAAAACTGCAGTGAGAAACAGTTCTCAGCACTGTAACTTTGGATTGCCCAGCTGGAACTGGGCTGTAGCAGGCAGGCCCAGGTGCCAAGTGGCAAAGGCTCAGGAGCTAATGAAAATCAGGACTATTATGGAATGCACAAGGCATTCAGGAGACAGCAGCATTTCTAAACCACCACTCAAACCTGAACATCAAAAAAACTTACCCAAGCACAGCAGCAGAATGAAATAGGTACCTTCCAGGATTTCTTTCTCACTTCAAATATACATCACAATACTTGGCATATATTCATGTTTCTAAACTAAGCTTCTTGATGGTATGCTCCTTGGGATGTGGTTTAGAATTTCCTTACTAGGCAGCTTTATCTATAGCAAATATTTTGCTTTTGTGTGAAACACAATGTCTACACAGTTCTCCATTTTATACATCTCCAGAACTGGTGATGCCAAGCAAACATCTGAAGTGTTTATACAACAGCAAGACAATAGCTCTTAAATTACTGCTACTGTAACAGGCTAAACACACAAATGTACAAAGAGTCAGTGCACAACGCCATTAAGCTGCTAGCAATTTTTTTCCTGTGTGCCAAAAAAAAAAAAGCATCACAATCCTTCTCCCTCTTCTAATATTTCTCTCTCTCTACCTCCTTTTATTGTGAATTACCCACAAGGAGATTAGTAAACTTTTTTGCCTGTTTCTACCTGCCAGTCCATGCAAGGCACTGACTGTGCAGCCAGGCTCATGGACAGACAGAACAGTAATCAAGTGACCTGGAGATCTGCAGTGGGCAGCCATCAACATGCAAGTTTTTAAGAAATACAGCTGTTTTCAGCTCAGTTTATTATACTGCACAACAGAAACCTGTCTCCAAAATTACAAACAAACCAAAACTGTAACAGGAAATAGAAGTGGCAGAACTAGTGAAACCAAGTACATATCAGAAGTTTAAACATTAATATTCACTCACGTCCAAAAGCTGTTTTCTGTATTTTACTAACAATATCTTTTTCCTCCAGAAGTTATTTCTGATTCAAGTCACACAGAAAGGTACAAAAAATTATTATATTTAGACATGTTTTTCCACAGTTTGCTGATTGCAGAATTAACAGGTAGCTTTAATCCATATGAAGCAAACTGAAATAAAAATTAAATTTTCATTTAATTTCCAAAAACCTATGGTATCAGCTGATTTTATAAATAAAGTGAAGAATTCAACATTGGTCTGCTGTAAAAATTAAGATGACGTTGCTGCCCAACTTACCATAAAGCAAAATGAATTTTGACAATCTGTTCAAAGCACGAAATAACCATAAATATAACAACCCGACTAAAAACAAAATATAAGGAAGGGAGTTCTAGGGAACTGCTGTGGAGCCAAGACTGCAGATCATCATGTAGGCTGGCAATTAATGTTTATTTTAAAGCAGCAGCATAAGTAGGGTTATCACTTTGTAAAAGATGCTAATTTTGATTCCAAGAATATATGTCCTCCCAATGCATGGACCTTTACTGACAATAACAGACAGAAATTACAGCTACTGGACATAATCAGTTCATACAGACCAAGGCCAGTAACTATGAAAGCAACTTTCTAAAACCATCTGGAACTCAAGACTCTGGTATTTAATGTCCCACAGATTTCTGATATAGATATTTAAAAATTTACAAAGGTGTATTGCACAGACACAGTGAATCTAAGTGTTCCAAAGCACACACAGAAAAATGAACTTCTCATTTTGAAACAGTTTCATCAATGCCTTCTGCTTGCCAGTCAGTTCAAGAGATAAAACACTTCACTTCCTTCACCTTCTCCACAATGTACATAAATAGATGTACTTCAGTCAGATGAAGGTTTGTGGTCTTAGATCATAGCAAAATTTGCTTCTGCTTTCTTAACTTCCATTTTCCCCACAGGGCAGTGGGTGTCTGTGAAGGGTGCACTGGAATATCTCGGTCACAGCACGGTCACTCTCTTTCCTTATCAGTGGATCATGAGAATGATATTCCAAGGCCATCATGGAAAAACTCAATCTTCGTAGAGTCTTTTTAAATATATTGTTAACTTGCAGGAAATTTCCAGTCCTATGAGCTACAGCATGACAAGTCTGCTCTATTTTTCCTAGTTGCTGAAGTGCCATAGCCATATTTTCCCACTCCAGGTAAAGGTTAACTTCTTAAAGAGATAGTGTTTATTCAAGGCACATATTATTTCCTCTCATCTAGGCTGTGTAAATACACAATGAGCTCTGCTGCTGGAGAGCAATTATTTAACAAATTTTTTATTAGATTTGAAGGGGAGAGTCAATGTGAGACGAGATGCAACTAGGAACCTCTTCAAAGCCTAAAAGGCAGGGTAAAGAATGTGTGAAAGTAGTGATAAGTAGCAAGAGAAAGCAGAAAAGAATATGGGCAAGAATATGTTCAGGAGCAAAGCTTGTAAGGAAAGACAAGTGCAGAGATTCAAGAAGAGAGGAGCTCACAGTAGTAATAATAGAATTTGAAGGATCTTTAAGAGATTATTGAATCCCTTAATAGTAGTTCAGAGGCAGAAATGAAGAGTTACACCACAGATGCATCCATAACGAGTCTGACAACCAGCATCCCTGAAAACAAAGTTTGCTTGCAGGTGAAAGGACTGATTTCATCATGCCATCCGCTTTGCTTTGCCAGATTGCTTATCAACAGGGGCCAAAGGCAACATACCAAACCAGAAAAGAAACCTCTTTGGATATTCATTAGGACAAACCAGTCAGAAGGAAACGGATGAGACGCCACACATCTGTGATTATATAAAACATACGAAAGCAGTTGTTTCTTTTTGCTTTTCAAAGGATATATATTTGCTATTAGAAGTAAAAGTGAATGCTCAAAAGATTGGAGACCCATCCAAAGGGAAAAACCAGACAGAAATAAACCTTTATACTAACAAGTAAAAGCAGAAAAAAACAAATAGAAAATTAATTTGAGGAACAACTTAACTGTGACTCTCGAAATAAACACTTGTCAGACAATGCAAAATGTGGTCAAAAAGTAAAAATACTCAGGAGAAGCAAAGTCACAAAGAATAAATGAAATGGAAGTGCTTAAAGACGTTGCTATACCAGAATCTGGCCTTCCAAGAGATGTACCAAGAGATTCCACTCATGCATATATGTCAGCCAAAAAGGAAATGAACAAATGAACAAAATACAACCAAATCAGCAGCCCCAGATTACATTCACACCCAAGTTCCAGAGAAACTCAAGTGTGAGAAAGTTAAACTCTTAAATAGCTTGTAGCCTCCTGCTTAAAACAGCTTGGTACCAGAGAAGTGTGATGTCAATTAAAAAAAGGTCTGGAGGTCTGGGAGGATAGAAGGAGCTATGACTCAATAAATCTCACGTCCATACATTACAAGTTGGTAGAGACTGTTAATAGAAATTATTATAAAAATTCATAACTAGTCCAAAATTAGTGGACTTGAGTAAATATGACATACTGGGTAGGAGCCAAACTTGTGCTTCTCAAGTCTCCTATTTTCTTAAGGTATCAAAACCACATGGACAAGAAAAATTCAAGTGACACACACTGCTCAACTTACCTACAGGTATTTGGGACGGTTTTTCAAAGGCATAAAAACCCCTGAATTACCACAGAAGGAAAAAAGATCCATGAGTAGATAAAGAGCAGGCCAAGATACAAAGAAGAAGGACAGGAACAAACGATGAATACCATTAGGGGGAAGTCACCTGAGAAATGCACAGAAATGGGTGTTCTGACCTGTGTTGTTCATATTCCTACATGATATGAAGAAGTGAGCAATGGAAGATGGAAAGGTCTGTTAGTGTTAACAATTTAGTCAGGGAAGGAAAATAAGGCACAATTATGAGGAACTGCAGACAGTTCTTATAGTACTAGGAGACTGGGAGATAACACACCAGGTGGAATAACTGGGAGATAACATACCAGGTTTGTCAGTGTTGACAAACATGAAAGGAGAAATATGTGAGGAAAAAGACGTAATTTTACTACCACAAAAAACATAGGCTCTGAAACACTGTTAGAAAGGAGATGTTGGTGCTAAAATGACACTAGCCTTCATCTGTATGC
The DNA here is from genome assembly GCF_012460135.2 of Molothrus ater. Taxonomy (NCBI): domain Eukaryota; kingdom Metazoa; phylum Chordata; class Aves; order Passeriformes; family Icteridae; genus Molothrus; species Molothrus ater. The sequence continues at coordinate 27,929,376 of NC_050480.2, forward strand.
AGAAAACAAAATCAGATGCTGTTAGAAGCAGAATAAAGAGTAAATCAGACAACACCACTACACCACCATATAAATGCATGGTGAATAACAGAAAAGGAAACAGAAGGAAAATCACAGAAACAGTAAAGGGAGAAAGAAGCAGGACAAGGGTGACCAGAAAGATGGAGAGGTTCTGGAGAAGGAAGGAGTGAGCAGAGCAAGAGAAAAGGAGGATCATAAAACACAGGTTATGGAGGGGATCAGTGGATTATATATTTGCTGCCTCTCTTCATACAAGAGGTAGAGGGTAACAACAACTTGCGCTAGGAGGAGGCAGGAAGGCAAAAAGCCGACAGAGTTTGTTATTCACACCACACCTGTGTGATCCCTTGCCACAGAATTTCATGATGTTATGCTGTTGGTTCAAAAAGCAAGTGAATAGAAGGAAAGCTAGGTAAGATTACTTAACAGAAATGTACCAGTACTGGATAAAGAAATCCTTGAGGATGGTAGAACATACAATGGAAATATGACTACATGCTCTGCCATGCTTTTCTGCAGGCATCCACTGCTACCTATTGATACAGACATGATAGTGGGCTACATGAATACAGAGTTTTACCTAGCTTAATGGAACAATTATGAGTATTACTCAAAAGACAAGACTATGGAGCTCACTTCCTATTTCTATTTAGCTGTTTATTTTGTAACTGATAAGGCAACACTATTTATCTGAGCTATTAAATCTCAGCTCCTTCCAAACCCATGTATTTCTCTCTACCCTTTTCTCTCGAGAAAGGGAGGACATTTTTTGTGCAAGTTCCTAACTGTAATTTCATGTTCTAATATAGAACTAGCAGCTTTCATAAATGTATAATGGAGTTCTCTAATAAAGCCAAATCAGACAGTGACTGTGTTTCACAGTATTTCTAGAACGCCACTTAATCCCAGTTATCCAAGAACCACCTACATTAAATTCTAACCTTTCATTCCTACAAAGCAGTTGTCTTCCAGCAAAGTGCTATTATACTCCACTTATACCATGCCAACTTCTCCAATCTCTTCTGTGCATTTCTCTTGTCAATATCCGAGAATACTTTTTTGCAGAAAGAATATTTACTATGTATCAAGACGCACATATGTACAGTTCACACATATACAGAGTATCTATACAAAATCAGAGAAAAACTAATTGCCTAACAGATTTTATTTCTATGCACTTCCTATAGCACCTATACTCCTCATCTTTAAATAGTTGTTTTTCTTTCCTACAGTCAAAGCTTTAATGAGAAGTGACCAGAAACAAATACCCAGGCCCTTCTGTCTTGGCTGAAATCCACATAATGCATGACAGCACTGAAGATCCCTGGCAGGCACCTGTCAGAAACTAACATACCATAACTTAAGAGTCAGACTTAATTATCCAGGGAGACATTTAAAGAAAACTACATGAAAAATATGACTCAAGAAGTGCAACTATCATGATATGTACTGTATTCTGTACTGTATGCAGAAGAACTATGTAAAAATAAAGGAATGTACTGGGAAAATTCTAATTAAAAGCCCTATCTACTTCACCTGTTATCTCTTACAATCAAAATAATTTTGTTATTAAGTTTTGCTGGTAAATCAACAGCAGAACACACTACAAGGACAAGTGCAATCACTAAGTATTTTAACAAAACGTAGCTTTTTCCATTTTCTTTTCTATTGTTCCCATATAATTCTGATCAGCTGACACTCCCACAGAAAATCAGCTTTGATTTAATGGTGTATAAAATCGAATTAACTTCTTGGTGAGCTTCACACGTCTGGGTCGCCACATCTCCTCTCGTTCTGGCTGTCACAGTGTATTGCCCCTTTCCTGCTCTGAGGAGCGGCCCACCAGCGGCAACAAAATGTCAGCTTTACTCCATTTCAGGCTAGGAAATCACTTCTGTTCAGTTTTTGATGCAAAACTATCAAAAACCATAGCTAAACAAGCGACCCAGCTCACCACCTCAGCCTTTAGCTGTACCTACGCTGGCGCTGTTCCTCAGAAAGAATCCTCCGAGCCTTGCAAATGTCTGAACACATGCACACACACCTAGAGAAGAATGATGTCCCTGGCTTCTATACCTCTGTTCCTTACTCTCATTTTTATGAATTTCACTCTAAGTTTAAGATAACATGTAACAGAGACAAAGACAGTCATGCAAAAAGCTTTGTAAGGTGAATATATGTCATGCAAATAAGTTAGTTTTTGGAAAACTGCTCGTTAAAGATGACTAATGTGCATGAAAAATCACATAATACAGGCAAAGACAACTTGATACTTTTACAAATAAGCAAAAAAACCCAACTTAAATACAACCCAAAGAATAAAAAAAATATTTATTACCTTAATTACACCTATCAAGAAGAGAAGATATAAAAAGGGTGCAACATTTACATGTAAATTTTATAGTGAGATACATGGTAGCATAGCTGGAACTCAAAAGTTTCATGAAAATTGTGAAAGTTGTTATTTTTTAAGAATTTGAAATATAGTAATAGGTATTCTGCCTAAAATGTGAAAGAAACTTGAATAATAATAAAAAAATGGATGAGTCAAAACTAGTTAATCTCAAAACAGCAACAACAAAAAATCATTAGGGCACACAAAATTTACTGAATAGAACAGCAAGTCTGACATACTACAACTGATATGTCTAAACAGCAACACAACAACTGTCCCTTTTTCTTTTCAAATATCCTTTTATTAGACTAAGAAATACAACATTTTAATCTGTAAATGTAATCATAGAATCACCAAACTGTTAAGGTTGGAAAAGACCATCAAGTTCATCACTGCCAAGCCCACCACTAAACCATGTCCTAAGTGCCACATCCACACACCTCTGAAATACCTGTAGGGGCGGTGACTACATTACCTCCTGGGCAGCCTGGCTTGACAACCCTTCTGGGGAAGGAATTTTTCTAAATAGCCAAACTAGACCCCTCCTAGTGCAACCTGCAGCCATTTGCCCTTGTCCTATCACCTGTTATCTGGGAGAAGAGGACAATCCCCACCTGGCTACACCCCCCCTTTCAGGCAGCTGTGGAGTGACAATGTCACCCCTGAGCCTCCTCTTCTCCAGCCGAAGCACCCCCAGCTCCCTCAGCCATGCCTCACAGCACTTGTGCTCCAGACACTTCACCAGCTCCACTGCCCTTCTCTGCACATGCTCCAGCACCTCAAATCTTTCTTGTAGTGGGGGCCTCAATCATACACATGACAGACATCATCAATTTGCTGATACACAAGGAGAAGCTGTGGCTGAGGCTCAAAATGCTATGGCTCAGTTCACCAGCCTGACACTTCCTAACCATGGCACTCTTGTGCTGAGCACAAACCAAAGCTGCAGCTGTGGCTTGCACAAGATGCACCTGCACATAATCTGAAGATGCACTTGACCTCATGGCAGAGCAACAGCCAATATAAAGTTGAGAGCACTTGAGCTCTTTGATGCCTTCACCCTCTGAATGCCCAAAGGGATATATAAAATTTACACCGCATTCAGCAAACACCGATGAATGGTCAGGGATAACATTGTCATTCAGAAACCTGTTTTGTCAGCCACCTTGGAAAAAAAAGGGAATATGAACCCTTGGAACAACTTATTGTGATACCAGTTTTCCGTGCTCCTGCTATTTTTAATGATGAGTAGGTGGATTTATGTAGGATAAAAGAATAAACTGAGTTTTAACTTGCTCTCCCCTGAAGTATAATCTAAGTCTACAGAGCAGCACTGGGTCAGACAGAATTTGGGCCAGCGTGCATCTAAGAACTGAATTTCAATTTGTATAAACAAACAAGCTTTATTTACAGTATTCCTTCATAAAATCCCAGGCTTCAAGTCAGCACGTTCTTTAAAGACTCCATTTATGTGCACTTGAATGCCTATTTAAGCAAAAAGACAAGAAAGCTTTCCCATGGAAACTGCACAGAGATGTTTTACTTCACACGTACACCACAAACAAGGCTGCTAACTTTCCATAATTTACTGTATTTTCTTAGGCTTGCCATTGTATTTTAGGACCAAAACTTTTGGAGCAGCTGCTTACGCAGGAGGCCACAGACATATAAATAAATGACCTACAAGAGGCAAAGCCTGAGATACCAACTGAGAGGAAATGGCATCTCAGCAGCTTGTAAGAAAATTCTTATGTTATTGGTTTCCCTGTTTCTAGCTGGAGGAACAGGTTAAAATTTTGTGTTAGCTGAGAAACAAGCAATTTGGAGGCAATTGAAATCACATTATTAAATCAGGACTTGATTCATCCTTCAGAATTAAATAAAGCCAGAGGGTAACCCCTGGGCTAAGACAATAGCAAGTTTTAGTTACCAGATGCTATCTCTCAGTGAGGAATCTAAATCAGTGGGCTGCAATGGAGCCCAGTGATTTAAAAATCTGCCTATGAGGACACAGAAAAGAGGCTTGACTTCATGGACTTTATAAGACAGATATAAATTGGTCCAATAACTTCAGCAAGAACATGGGCAGTTTTTCTCTCTGAATAAAAAAGATCCAGCTAAAGTGACACTCTGATATGAGAATTTGCCTTTTAGATTTAGGTGATATGTCTCTAGGTGTGAATGCATACAATCCACTTTTATATGTATGCATTTTAGGGAACTAATTTTGCTCCTGCCTATAGTTACTACTGATTGTCTCAGGCTACAGCAAAGGGTTAAGTCCTAACTTCAAAAGAGATGCCTACTTCTGCTGGGGGCCACAGAGATAAGCAAGGATACCAAGACTTTCAAGTTTAGTCCCTGCACCAAAGGAACTGGATGGGCTCATCTGTTTGGAAAAAAAAATCAACAACCCATACCAAAACAACCTTGGGAGAAGGCTGGGCACAGAATCAAAGTCCCTTTGGAATGAACTTATGACAGCTCTGCCCATGAATAAACAGGCTGTGTTGAGTTGCTGAAAACAGAGACAGGGATTGCCAAAATTGAGGACGAGGAAAGCTGTGACTGATGCCATTTCCAACTGGATGATGCTCCTACAGTTGGTGCAAGAGCAAGCAAAAGCTATCCCTGATGGTGTCTTTAGCCCCAGTGAGGAAGACAGAGTACACTGATCCCTGAAGTCTGAGAAGAAGGGTGGAGAACTTGGTCAGATACTGGAATATCAAGTGGGAGATCCTGTGGCCCTAGAGCAATGGCCAGGAAGATAAACAGAGACGTTTTGTCTCAAAGAATGCTGAGCACTTGGGAGACAATTTTGCTAAGAGGAAAAAAGACTATATATAAGCAAACCCTAATTGACAGTATTTAGAAACACAAACAAGTTGTCTCTGATTTAACTAGGGCTAAATTTACTTCAGCAGAGTAGAATGACATTGTTTCTAGAGGGTAAATAATGTGTTCTTTTTTTCCTGTTTTTATTTGGGAAGTTTTCATGTGTTGTTTGAACTAATATGTCTCATCAGAATGCTTTCCCACATATCAACATATATTCCCATATACTTGGTCCATAACAGGTCTGTGGTAAAAATTAAGTAGAATAAGAAGTTATTTGGTTATGTTAAAACACACTAACCTATTCTAAGAAGCCCTAGCAAATATTTTAAACACTGTTTACATAAGACGCTCAATTGTGTTCAAAATCTTTCTTAAAATATGCTCACATGTATCATAACATCATATTTTCCTTGATGCAGATTTATTTATGGTACCTACTGAGGAATCACTAGCTGTTCCTGCAAGCGAAGCGCTTTTAAGTGGAGCAGTTTGTGTCTCTGAGCAGCTCAGTGATTGCTATTTCAGACATCTCAGCACTGCCTTCCCCTGCTTCTCATCATCCCTCTCCTATTACGCAGCCAGTGTAAAGCTTCAGTGCAGAGCCTCCAACGTAAGAGTGAATAACCTCACCAAACGTACATGTGATAGTAAGTGTACACATTTAGTGCTTTTAGAAAGAACTGTTGTCATACTTCTAAATTCAATTGCAGGGCAGTGAAGTCCATTTGTATACACCCACTCATAAGCGAATGCACTTAGCAGACAGCACATAGGTACTTGTAAGCTTTCAGCTACAAAAGAAATGCATTTTGTAGTATGGTCATAAAAAAAGCCACAGTAATGCTTCCAGTTATTGTTCTTCTTGTTTTTTTTTTTTTAAGTAAACAAAATACTCATCCTCCTAAAGAAAAGAAGAAAGTCCACACAAATACACACAAAAAATCATAGTTGATTAAGAAGTGGTGCTCCTATAAACAGTATAATGGCAAAACCAAATACTACCAAAAATTTTTTAATCCAATGCATATTAAAATTCCAAATCAAATGTTACTTGATGTTTTCCATAGAATTTAGATTAGTATAAAAATCTACAAATGCATCAGTCAATTGTTGTTTGCTTCCATTATTTCCAAATTACAGTCTCTGACCATGCCACTCATTTGATTTACTCAGCTTGAACTATTTTTGTTTCAACTCTTCTTTATGCATATTTGCCGATTTAATTTAATCTTCTGACTGTCATTCAAAATGTTCATCCCAATACGCCCTGTGATTTATGCAGTTTGATGCTTTTACATGCTGAACAACTGATAATCAGCCTGCTTAAATCTCTCGCTGTTCTAATATTTTTACACTTTGCAAAATTAAAACACTGCAGCAAGCCTGCTGCCTTAACTTCCCTATTCAGGTAAAATCTGTTCTGCTTCCTGAGAAGACAGGGACAATATCTAGCTCTGGGGACACCACTGCCTATGGCAGCTTGCCCTTGTAACAGAACCTCTCTGTGAGGCTGCCCTGTCATTGTTAACTAAAGGGGTACACAGACTGAAGTGATCTCTCCTCACCCAAAATGAGGGTTTGCAGAAAAAATGCAGAGGAAGGAGACAGCGATTCTCTGTTTCCATCCAACAAAAAGGCAATAAAGCAAGACACATTCAGATTTTCAGATAACTTTCTCCAGATCTGATAGGGCTGCCTCCTATGCTGGAATGGTGGTTTGCTCTACCTCCTCCTGTTCTTCTGTGCCTTTTCATTACAGCCTAATTCCAGATCTTTCAGGTTTTTCTTCCTTGCTCTCTTCATCTCACATGCTTCCCTTCAGGGTCCCCTCAACACCCACACAACCCCAGGGAGTTACCTTGACTGACTGCTACCATGCAGGTTACTCCTGCTGGGGGCTATCTCATCTACTTAGGCTGGAAGTTCTCTGGAGCAGAGACTGTCACCGCTCCGTGCCATACAAAGCCTGGCAGAAAGCGCCTTCTTTTGTTCAGTCCTCTGGCACTAATGACATAAGCATGATTGGTATCTGTCTACACTCATCTACAGGAACACCAGGACTGTATGAGAACAAGAACACGTTCAGCTTTTGTAACCCTGAAAATGCACAGTTACATCCATGAAATTTCTACCCACCAAAGACCATGAAACAAATGGAATGCTTAGTAGGAAACAGCAATCTGACTTACTTTGCTCTCTTGGCCATTTCATTGCCATCCCATCGGGGGCTGTATGGGTAATTCTTCTGGGCCTGGGAGTACAGCTGGCCACTGTTAGTGAAGTGGTAGACAGACTGAAATGTTAGGGTTGGTTGGTCTCGAGGAAAATAGAGGGGTAGGTCAACTGCAATTCAAAAGGAAAAAAAGAGTTATAAAAATATGCTCGTGTATTTTTTCCTTTTTGCTTAGTGGGAATATATCAGACCATTCTATTGGTTTAAAGGTGTCAGAAAAGGAGAAACTGATGGTTAGTTCTAGAACATCCTTCTGCATTTCTTATAAGCAATGATTCCAACCTATTGCTGTATGGGACACTTTGCTTTACCAAAACACTTCTGTAAAGTACATGATTTTAAAAAAGTGTAGCTAGTGCACTGCTATGTTAATCATAAAATCTTCACCAGGGTTATTTAGTTATTTAAAAACACCCCTACTTTTATTGTGAAATCTTCCCTTTCAAAATTTCACAAAATACATTCTGCTTTGCTTTCCATTAAAAAACCAAATTTATCTGCTTAACCAATATATTTTAGTGTCCTCATGGACATCAAAAGCATTATCATCCTCATTTTACAGCTATCTGTGTCCTAAAGCAGCCAAATGAGTTGATATAGAATGTAGAAAGATTCAGTCATATGAGCTGGAAAAGATTTAAGCTTGCTGTCATTTGCTAGACAAGAAAACACCCACAAAACTAAAAACACACCACAAAGTCATTATTACCCAAAATATCCCACTAAAAATAAAAATCAGAACCTCTTAGTTCCCTTTGCTTATCACTGTCTCATGATCAGCTAGGTCTGGTGAACAATAAAATAGTCTACAACAGTTAGAAACTGTGCATGTTTTCTTGGTCAGAACTAGTTTTTAACTTTTTCATTGTTAGAATTATAGTTTGTATTTTCTTGGTCTATTTCTTATTTCAGGAGGCTTCAGAAATCTGCAGTTAAACTGAGTTATGACAACAGACTTGAATTACTAATATTAAATGTCTAATCTAACACCCAAATTAACTGAAGAATGGTAATTTCTTTTAAAGATGTAGGCTTCCTTTATAAAGCACCTAAACCCATACTTTTTGATATCCTCCAAATCACATTTTTAAAATTCTGTACAGTGAAAGAACACTGCAATGGAATTGTATTTTAAATACTTCCAGAGATTCTAGCACCTCCAGTGAAATCTCTGCTAACAGACTGAGGAATCAGTTTAAGACAGGTTTTATTTTCCAAATTCCATGCTATCATCCTGCTAGTTCCTTCATTTTTCAGTTTATCGAATCACATCTAAATACTCAGATGTGCATCAGCTGCACCCTATCTCCTTTGCTCTAAAGGACCCTCCAAGCTCTAGGAGCAGAAGCACTTATAGCCATGAAGCACACTAAATTAAATGTGCTACTGCAGCCATGGTCCCAAAATACAACAAATCCTCCCGTGGAGGACAGGGCTGGCTCAGTTCATGACCCAGTGTCTGAGCCACACGTGACAACTCCTGGAGCCAGGGTGACTCAGCCCACACAGCAGCTCCCAGCAGATATTTAAGCAGTAATGACATGGGCAGAGTTCTGCTAATTTGAGGGCAGATCACCGCTTTAACAAAGGTTAGATTCAAAGATTGCTCTGTCGAATTCCTCTTTATAATGTGATTACTAAATAACAACCCGGAACAACATTGGTTTGACCTGGCCATTTATCAGCCAGCACGCTGTCCCCTCCCCTCACAAATGATGTGTGTGCCTCACTCTCTGAAGCACTCCACCATGGAAAAGGGTAAAGAATCAAGAAGACTGATTCTCTATTTTAATCTTATAAATATAATCCCTCAGTTCTGAGTGCTTAAACTGTTTCTCTAGTGTATCTTTTTCATTCTGAAGTACCAACTCCTTAAGAGAAACCAAGTTTGTATACTTTTGTATTTTATCACTTATTTATTTGAGTGAGAGGAATAACAAACTTTAGCAAAGCATTCAAATAATAATTTAGTCCTTGTACTCGACCTTTTAGTAAAGAATTTCTAACTTCCATTAACTTTCCCTTCAAAATTGCCATCTCATAACACATGTAAGGAGCAATAGTTTTTTCCCCTGTTACCTACAACTAAAGGTGGGCTCTCAGGGCAGAGTACCTAGCACTAGAAATGCTGTTTAAAATGGATAATCAAGGCAGTGCTCTCACTACAGGGACACCTGCATTTGTTATGACAAGGTACCACCAAAATATATTCTATTAACCAAAATCTGTATAGGAATTTTCAGGAATTACATTATAAACTGATCACATAAATCAGATAATCAAACTAGATTCAAAACTGTGCATCCCACATCTGGACAGTAGCAGCATTACCCTGAACTGCAAGTAGACTTTTGAAAAATTTAAACTGCCTTTGATTTATAATAATACCCTTCATGTGAAATTGCCAAACTTCCAGTTTTCTAACTCAAGTGTTTCCTTAATACAAGGTGTGGATGAGTCCAGACCAAGTAAAAAAACCTGTCCCTAATTCTGGAACACAACCACACCTAAAAGGCCAGTAAACAGGAAATAGCCTTGAGTTTAAAGTGTTATACATATCTCAAGGTAGCCAGCTATTATTTCAGCAATAGGAAAGGAAGGCAAGAACTTGCTTCCATCCCAGTGGAGGCCTGTGCATTGACACTGTTGGTGCCCAGAATGAAAAAAATAAGTAAGTACCACTGGTAATTAATGCTGGCAAGGTGTGTTGGACATGAAATGTCAAATTCTGCTCATCATCACACATGGCTTGCTAAAGAAAATTCTTCTTTTTACCTGGTCATGTGTAGGCAGTCTGACTCTCAATCTGTACATTAATACAAAATCAAATCTGCCTTCATGCAATATCTAAGATGACAAAGGTGTTACTGTAATTACATGCAAGACAACCATTCACACTTTGCCATGAAAAATGCATCACAGTTAAGAACAACACATCAGTTTTGTAAACAAGGCATCAGTTTTGTAAATTAACACCTGAACTAGACAAAGTGTAAAAGCCTGTGTTGGTTTGGCATGCTAGTTACCTAAGAACTACAAAAACGTATTCCTGTTGAATACAAGTACTATTCCCAAATAACAGCTGACTCACAAAGTACCCTGGTGATATGTCTGCAGAAAATAAGCAGATGACTCATGTCTGTAAATTCCTGAAAGTACCAATAGACCCCTGCTTAGTCATCTTTTGCTTGGATGCTGGGTTCATGAGCTCTGTAAACTATAATGAGAGATCTAGCTCTTAGTAGGACTCTCTCTCCCTTTTTTCCTCTCTTCTAAACAGTGCAAATTATCTCCCTAAAAATAACTTCATCTGCGTAAGTGAGTCATTTCAACTAGCAAGCTTATACAAGTCATGCAGTTAAGCAGTAATATTTGGTTATGAAGGTAAAAATGCTGCTGTCAAACTCAAGATTTAAAATGAAAATTATGTCAGAGGAAGTCCCATTTACCCCTTCTCTCGCAGAAATAGAAACATTTCCTTTGGAAAATTTAAACAATTAGCTCATTCAGGAAAGTAAAACTTTCTAATTTAGTTCCATGCTCAAAGTAATTTAAATCTGATGATTTCTTACTTTGGCTCTCCTAAGCATCATACTGTTAATGTAAGAGGAACTTAAAGAAGCAGATTGGAGAAGGAATCCAGTAAAACACTGCTTTCTCCTACATTACAATTTACAGATCATTCTTTAAAAGTCAAATTTTAGACAGCCGTAGAGTGGGGAAAATAATGTCTTTATGCAAGCACTACATGAGCAGAACTTGGAGGGCTGTTTATGGGTAATTAAGCATTGAGTAAATTCTTCACTGATTGAACCCTAATTTTCCCACACAGTTCATAAGAAAGCAAAAGAAAAAGGACTTGCTTGTGGAGAATGAGTCATGTTGTAAAGAAACTTAATTACAGTTTATAAATAGTTGAAGTTGCTCTCTTTTTGAAACACAAGAAACTATCTAGAAGTAACATACAAATTTGCTTCTCTTGACTTAGTATTTAATGCGTACATATATTCAAAACATAGTTACCTTAAAGCCAAAATCTTGGTTTACTAATAGCTAACAAACTGTGCAATGCATCTGCAAGGTTGAATTGTTTGTTTTCTTAAAAAACAGCAATCTGAGGCCTGGAACAGGTTACCTAGTTTGTTAAGCTTATGTCAACAAGTACAGAGTTGATTTTGACTATCCTATTAACTTTAAAATAGTATCTTCAGCATCTAATTGGATGACTCGTTCAACAGGATATGAAATATGGAAGGAATGTCTCAGAAAAAGCATCTACCAGTGCTGCTACAGGTTTTCTGAAGGAAAAATGCTCAGAAGAAAAGAGCAGGTTTACTGCAGTGCCTTCCTTTCCACCTTTAAGCACCGGAGAAAAGAGATGGAAGAACAAAACCATGCTTGAAATGCTTGGTGACCATTAATATATTTCAAAGCACTTAGACAGTAACATTTAAAAAATTTTCCATATACTGTTCCCCTGTCCTAGGGAAAAGGTTTATTTATCCTTCGTGTGGCACTGGATAAATCCAGATAATTGTTTTCACAAAAGCCAACATTTACTCAC